>NC_142660.1:14022000-14331000 GCF_026168435.1 Sesamum indicum | reverse complement strand
TTTAGTATGCATCACATCAACTATTATTATTATACTTTTATTAATTACACATTCGATAATAGCTTTAGTATGACATCAAAGTTTCAAAAGTAAGTGAATGCATGAGTGGATTGATTCTAATGCATGTCTAACATGAACAGAACGCCAGATATCAACAACGACGCCTACCTTGAGCTCGCGAAGTTAGACTTCAACAGATGCCAGGCTCTACATCAAACCGAGTGGAATCATATGCAAGAGTATGCGGATGATCAGACAGCTATATATATATATTTTCACAATTATTGTGCACCAAATTAAAGAACTTATAATCTCTAATTACTTGAGTTGCAGATGGTATGAAAACTCAAATCTTCAAGAACTTGGAATAAGCCAAAAAGACGTGCTTGCTGCTTACTTTTTGGCAGCTGCAAGTGCATTTGAACCGGAGAGGTCAAAAGAGAGAAGTGGATGGGCTAAATCTCGCATTATCTCCAAGATTATTACATCATATTTCAATCGAGAAACCACTTCGCCAGAAGAGAAAGCTGCATTTTTAGCAGAGTTCAGAGACAGCAGCATCAGTGCCCAGCCCAAAAAAAACAGGTCCCCTTCTAACCTATCTCTTCTTCTTATACTGCATCGTTGTAAATTCAATGTATCAGTCCCAAATAAAAAATAAAATAAAATAAAGTCTTCAAAATATCAGTCGATAATTTTGGTGAATACATTTCTGGACTTATTCTTGCTTATTGGAGAATATATATCCACCATCAACGTACCTATTATTTTCGGAATGTTCATCGCCAGTAATGCAGATATATCTGATAATATTGCTGATAAATGATGCTATATATATGTCGGCTATATTATGATATGATCATTGAGATCTGGTAATATCTTATCGATGTGATTAATTACTATGGTTAAAAATATCAATTGGAGCTGTGTGACAGCTTTTAGTAAACAATGCCAAATTATTAATTAAAGTTAAAATCTATGGCAAATATTTTATTATGTAAAAGTCATTTGAATGTTGATTAACAATGACCAATACCAAATTTTCACATCGATTTAGTTTAACTATCGTATATAGTGATTTATAGTGTAGGGGAATTTTTTTTTTTTATTTTTTGGGTAATGAATGAATATTAATTTGTTCTTATTATTGCTAATGAACTATTTTTTATTACAAATTTGAAAACAATGTTCTATTATTTTTATTCTAACAACTTCCAAAATATAATCTATATTGTTATTTGTTTATTTTATAAGTCCTCTAATATTTTAAAATATTTAGTTTCTCATGCTGCATTTGTATACAAATTCAAGTTTGACAACAGTGCAAATTTTAAACATCGCTCTCTTTTTCTGTGTGTTTCTTTTCTTCTTGAGAAAAATTGCCTGATTTCGCAGTGGTCCTTTTTTTTTCTTATAATACCTATATTTAGATTTGAAAATTGATTCAAAATTATCAATAATTTACCAGTGTTGGAGGCCGTATCATTGACATTCTGCGACAGACTCTCCAACAACTCCAAGAGGGCATCGACAAAACTCTGTGCGACGAACTCGAAAACGCTGTGAGTTGATATAATTAATTAATCTTTTGCCTCTCTTTCTATATCTTTTATTGCACTACAAAAGGCAAACTCAAGATTTTAGTCTATAGAACAGGGGTTCACTACTTTTACGGGATTTTTAAATGATTTTAGAATTAGGAAAACTCAATACATTAAGTCCTCTTTGTATTATTGGATTTTCAAAATGGTCCCAAAATTGAGAAAACTCGACAGATTTAGTCCTCTATTTTACTGAATTTTATAGGGCTGAATCTGTCATTTTTTTTCAATTTTAGGATCATTTTGAAAATTTCGTAAAGCATAAGACTAAATGTGTCGAGTTGTTCCAACCAAACTATTTTGGAAGTCCCGTAAAGTAAAGGACCAAAAGTGTTAAACTCCCTATCTTATGGGACTAAAAGTGTAACTGCTTACTAAAAGAAATACGAATTTTTATTATGGTTAATTACCATATTTAAAATTTGTATACCAATCGACCACGTATGACAATGCAATGGTTATTAGTCGTTGTTTCTGTAAGCAAGGCAAAAACATTAACTACAGTTGAAAATTACAGTAAATGTTTTGGCCATAAATAAAATCATGATAAATGTTGATTAATTGTAGTAATCAAAACCTTTAAATTGTCACATTAATTTTATTTGATCATGATTGATCATAATATCAATTCGCTATTATTTTTAAACAGTAGTAATTTATATCATATGAAATAGTTCATTTTTTTAAATAGCGGCTTACAAGTTGAGTGCAATACTTGAGACATCTGATGTTGCATACGGTATATAACAGTGGGATGTGTGGCTGATGAAACTCCAAGAAGGCGACGACGCCAATTGCCTGGAAGACGCAGCTCTCCTCGTAACAACGTTAAACATTTGTGGTGGTCGCATTGGTGAAGCTAAGGAGATACTGTCCGACCAACAGTACATCACTCTCTCCAACCTTATCAACAACATCTCTTCCCAGCTTTCTCAATATAAATCTAAAGAGGTATGAGGGATGATTAACTACCTGATATTAAATTGTTTTATTTTAAAAAATAAAAAAGATAAATTATTGTATTTTAAGAAATACATGAGAATAACTTGCTAGAAAAAATTTTTATATGGGGTAATTTGCTTACTTGCAATATCACGGGAGGTCACTTGCAATTTTTCCAAATCTAAATTGTTAACTTCGATGTTGTACCTTAATATCTTTTGTCCTAATATTATCATTTTATTAATTTTTGTGATCTTCAACATGTAGACATCGGCACAGAAACTCTGCATCGATGCAGAAAATGGCAGCATCAAATACATGGAGATAGAAAAAGAGATGCAGAAACTGGTGCAGCTGGTCTATGAAGAACCGACTGGCATCAACCAGGGCATCAAGCAAACGTTTTTATTAGTTGCAAAAGCACTCTACTATGATGCCTATTTTCCTGCACAAACTGTTGACAGTCATATGTCTAAGGTGCTTTTTGTGCCCGTGCCCTGATTCTTACCATTATGTCCCAAAAACTCTTTTAACTTGTTCTTTCCAGTTGTTAATTCTTCTCTTCGTTCATATTGCCCGGTTCAAGATTATTTCAAGCAGCGCAGTATTTTAAGAAACAATACTTTGGTAAAGTTTTCTAATCTAGATATAAGGGCATGTTTGCACTGCCAAAAAAATATAATATTAAGATAAGATATCAAATAATAATTGTGAAATTGTCGCAAAAAATATAGTAAGGTCATGTTTACTAGATCTTATTAGGCCAAGTATCTGGATCAATCACATATAGTGATTTGATTATTAGTATTTGGGCTAGACCGAGATACGATGAGCTGTCCGAATTTTAGCCCCAAGGCCCCCAATTATATATTGGCTGACTGACTGTAATCAGCACCAGTGCTTATCAGAGTCACCAAACACCCACCCAATTCAGGACTAGGCATGGCTTCCATTATCGTCCTCATTTTCGGTCTTGTCGGAAAGCGTATGCCATGGTAACTAGTAAACAAACATTGAAAATTTTGGTGCAAATTGTCCTTAAGAAATCGTAACTAGTAAACAAATAATTAATAGTCATTTTCCAAGTAATCATCCACTCAATTACAAATTCTATTTGGGCCCTTTATCACAGAAAAGAGCGGTAGTAAACATGGCTTCAGTGATAATAATTTTTATCATGTTGCTGTATAATCACTAAAGACAAGAATTATGCATAAAGTTGTCGTTATGAAGTGCTATAAACATAGCATAAGTGGCATTTATAATGAGAATATAATTATAGTAATAATAATTATTTATTGTCATCAAATTGTCATTATACATATGCAAACTAATTATTTCTAAATATAATTTAATGAACAATTTTTTTACTAATTCTTGCTAATTACAAATTTTAAACTAATTATCACTACTAAAGTTTTAAAATTCAGGCTAGTCTTAGGTTTACTTTGATGTTCATAAAATCGCCACTATAGCTAGTGTTCATATGATTGTTAATCCCAAGATGGATGGGGCTAGTTGTTGGGCTATTTGGGTAATTAATGATATACCCTTCAATGATGTTTATTTTAAATATGTGTTATTTTGGAGATAGAATAGATTGTTGATAAGTAAGACGGTGATTAAATGTATGTGGTTTACTTTGTGAAAATGTACAAGAGTTGCTTTAAACAAGTGGCATGTTTACTTGGTATGATATCCTAGCAGTTAAATGCGTAAAGACATCTTTCTTTTCTTTTTTTTTTTTTATATGGAGATAATTTGCTTATTTATAATATCACGTGAGAGTTGCTTGCATTTTCCCTCCCCCAAATATATTTCGCCAAAATAGTCGGAATGCATGACAGTAAAATAGTGTAATGATATTAATATCTAGACAATGTCATAATTTAACCACATTGTCCAGACTGCACTTAACATCCAAATCAATAATAAGCCCATCTCACGAGGTGGGTTGCCCAGTCTAACCAATGCAATAAATAGGCCCGAGCCTTCACATTAAGGCCTCTTTTACTTGGCGTGATGGAATTTAAGTGCTATATATAGATGATTTTAAAATTGTTATCCAGCCATAATTAGCTATAGTAGCGGGCTTTAGCTATTAATATCAGGTTAGTTCAAAACAAAGTAAGCAAAAAAATAAAAGTGATTAAATGGGATATCCCAACTAATAACTCTGAGTAAAAGTGGCCTGAAGTAATTAAACGGAAAACACATCTAATTAATAAGATATTTATTTTACATGATAAAAATTCGTTTATTGATAGAGGTGTTTTTTTTTTAATCCTGTTGTCAAATAATTGATATCATAAAGTAAATGGGCATGCCTCATCCTTAAGATTCTCCAACTGCTCATTACATTCTTATAGAAGCTAATTTTATTTAGTTGGGACCAAAAAAAAAAAAAAAGAAAAGAAACTCAAATTAAAACAATTAACTTTTCTAGTCTTTTTGTCTCCTTTGTCCTTTTTTTTCCCCTTTTTAATTGTTCTAGACCTTAAAACTTGAATTAAATGGATAAATGCCGGTCCCATTTATTTATTTATTTTTAAGGTCATCTGACGTGCGTAAGATAAATATCATCGGAAGAAGAATTTGTTGCATTTGCGACTATGTTACACATGAAGGCCGATGAATATATCAGTTAACGTCACCAACGCTACCTGAGTAAACGACAGAGCGCTTTTCTGACTAATTACGCAAGCACGCCGCAAAAGGTCCTTTTTGGCAAAAACAAATTAAATTTAAAGAGCACATACCTCTAAAATCTTATTAATGGATTAGTAGTACGACATTACCTAGGTCTGATACCAGACATATATTTTAGGTCAGAAAAATAATGTTGATTAATGTTGTCAACTTTAATATATTATCAAATTTTTCGACTAATGTAGTTTTAATTGTAATAATTGTCCCTTTAAGTAGAGGATGAAATATTAACAGTCGTGTACATATTCATCTGTTTTCATGCAGGAAATTAGGTAACCTGCTGCCTCGAAAAAGTAAATGTGATGATAGGTACTACTGATCACTTTTTGGCATCAATACTAAAATACTAGTTACCCGGAATAAATGTGAACGAGCTTGCTTTAGTGAGCATGTGCATGTAACCTCAGTTAATTCTAGTTAAACTGTCTGCAATTGTTGTTAGCTTTTGAGGAAAATTTCGTGAAATTAAGGCGTTATTATATCTTTCTCCGGTAAATTAGCACTGCTGATCACAGAGATTGGAATTAGCCCAACAAAGGGCAGTATTGTTTACTTTTGTGGGAATTTTACGATTCTGTTCTCGTTCAAATATGCCTCATTTTGAGCATTTATATTGCTTACTTCCTCATTTTCATCTGATGTAAAAGGCAGTGGAACACTGCATCGTCATAGACAACATTAGCTAAGGTACAAGTATATGCACGATTCAAGAATACTGGGCTGTCTTAGTGATTTAAGTTGTAATAATAATGTTCATGTAAGCTGATTTAGAGTACAGCACACAGATGAGGAGGAAAAATTAACATTCAAAATCAGGAAAAAAAAGTCAGCTTAGACATTAATGTCTTGAGGTCATGGTCGCCTGAAAACCATGAAATAGGGACGAAATGAGTGTGTCATCGATTTGGAATGTTGCAAGATTAGTAACAAACCCTTTTTAAGAATAGCCAGGAGCAGACCTTCTTGGATCCTCACAAAAGTTAAATTTGTCTCCTCCTATATGAACCTGGACCGATCCGGACAAACAAAGGGGGGGCTTTTGTCCAGAAACCTTGAATAAAATTCAGAATAAAAAATTATGTAAATGCATACGTACTTGACACGCTCCCATTACTACTTATATCATCACATATATATTTATATGGTGAGTATGCGTTCCGCTGTTCTCAGGGTCTGTGGACGGACTCGTGCATTTAATTGGTGCCGTTTTTGGATGAAGTCAACATTAAACGCCGAAAAGCTCAAAATTCATGCCTTGATGACTAATATGAATATAGTATCAAATGTCTGAATAAATACAGTGGATCTCGGAGGAAACATAGATTCGGGTATGTATTATTAGTGAATAAGGCTCAGAATGTAATGGTCATTCATCATTGTAGTCCTCATGCTGATCAGAATTGCGTGTCCTAACCCACATGCTCAAGTATAAATACTCATTTGCTGTTGCAGCTCTCTACCAATTCATACACTCTAATTAACTTGTAGTACTTTCATTTCAAGGGCTAAAGATGGGAGAAAAGAATGAGAGTTCCAACTCTTTCCCTATAGGCAAAACCGCACAAGAGAGGGGTTTCTCGTACGTTCCCGAGTGTTACAAAGTGCAACCTTCACATAGGGCCGAGTCCGACTCCAAGCTTGGAGATGTCCCGCTCATCAACTTGGACGGTATGTCCGATGATCCTGCCAGAAGGTCGATCATCATCCAAGAGATTGCAAATGCTTGTCGTTGCTACGGCTTCTTTCAAGTAAGCACAAATATTTTCTTTTTAAATTAGTATAGAGCACACATGTTATGCATAGCGTGCTCCAGTCGATTATATGCACGTTACGGAAAATGCACGTATGTCCGACAAAAAAAATAGGACTTTTAGAAGGTTTGTTAGGGAAA
Source organism: Sesamum indicum (assembly GCF_026168435.1). Classification (NCBI taxonomy): domain Eukaryota; kingdom Viridiplantae; phylum Streptophyta; class Magnoliopsida; order Lamiales; family Pedaliaceae; genus Sesamum; species Sesamum indicum. The sequence continues at coordinate 14,323,857 of NC_142660.1, read as the reverse complement.
ATAAATGGAGATAAACATAATAACTGCTCTTGTATACATGCACACTTTTGATTTTCGGTTCTTGACGGGTATAGATATTCTATTAAAAAATATTTTGTACAGGTAACGGGTATATATTAAATGAAATACTAGATATAACACTAGTTTTGTTCTACACAATACTGGATGTACATATATTTAGGTCATAAATCACGGCATATCCCAAGAAACACTCGACGGGGCTCTGTCTGCTGCCGCTGGTTTCTTCAAATTGCCCAATTCAGCTAAGGCAAAGTTCATGTCGAGTGATGTGCATGAACCAGTCAGATACGGTACGAGCGTACGAGACGGTGTGGACAAGGTTCAGTTCTGGAGGGTCTTTCTCAAACACTATGCACATCCCATCAAGGATTGGATCGGGTTGTGGCCTGATAACCCATATGATTACAGGTATAAAAACAACACCTAATTTTTTCTATCATCGATAAAATTATTTAATGACCACCCCATGAATTTAAACTATTAAGAGAAAAATTGTTTAATATTAATATCTTAACACGTCACTTTATTTGAATTTTTTGTTGTATAAATAAGTGGCAACAAAATTGGAACCCGAGACTTTTATTTGGCACTGTGATACTATATTAATAGCTATCTCATTTAAAATTTAAATTATTAAAAAAATAATTATTTAATATTAATATTTAAGGTAAATTTCTCGAGTTTTACTTTTTAGAATGTTTCTGTTGTGTGTTACCATTTATTGGTTAGTGACCTTTTCTCCATCCCGATGAATGAAGCAAAATACGCAGCCATCGCCCCTGGACGTACCTCAATTTGAGGTACTAGGTCGTCATCCCATGTTGTCCTTGTCTCCTGATTCTCTGCCCAATTGTTAGTAAATGATTCTAATTCTGAAGTTGATGATGTTTGTAGTCTCAATTCCTTACGTATATTTATACATTTATACGTGAGAATGAATGAAAATAAACTTAAATAATATAATAGAAAATACAATATGAACTTTAAAAATATGTCAAATAATCTAATTGAATTACGTCTGAATCAGTTCGAATCTAACTCGTGACCCGTAGCCAGAGTTTTCATTACAGTTAATTGAATTTTATACATCGGGTTTCATGTAATATATTTTCTTATAATATTGCAAATAAGCAAATTATTCATATAAAACAATAATTTTTTTTTCTATATTTTTTAAAATGAAGCAATTTACTTCTGTGTCTAAAGAGGTAAACTCCTTTACTTTAGATAAATCACTTTATTTTGAAAATTACGGAGAGGTAAATTGCTATTTTTTCTGTAGGAGGATAATTTAGTCATTTGAAATATCAGAATTACTTGTATTTTTTCCTTTATACATATGTGAATAAAAAGAAATATTTTAGTATGCTTTTTTCTGTAGGAGGATAATTTAGTCATTTGAAATATCAGAATTACTTGTATTTTTTCCTTTATACATATGTGAATAAAAAGAAATATTTTAGTATGCTTATAAAATTATTAATAAGGGGTTGTGCTTATCTTGTATATCAGCTCACTTTCGTTAATCTTGACAAATAAGTGCAAATTCTAGCGCTGCTAATTATAGTATAATTAGTATCCCCTAATGTTTGAATGACAGGGAAAAAATGGGAGAATACGTTGTGGCAGTGCAAGAACTCTCGGTGAAAATCGTGGGGGTGATAACGGAGAGCCTCGGGCTCGGGCCGGCATACTTGAGCGACAAACTGGACGATGGAATGCAAGTGATGGCTGTCAACTGCTACCCGCAGTGCCCACAGCCCGAACTGGCACTAGGCCTGCCGCCCCATTCTGATTACAGCTGCCTGACAGTAGTCCTCCAGGACATGCCGGGACTCCAAATTCTTGATTCCAGGGACAAATCCTGGAAAGCGGTTCCAATGATTCCAGGCGCCCTCCAGGTCAACGTTGGGGATCAGCTGGAAGTACTAAGCAACGGGAGGTACAAAAGTGTTGTCCACAAGGTGACAGTTAACAGCGAGAAGACGAGGATTTCAATTGCGGGCCTGCATAGCTTGGGGATGGATGTGAAGATGGATGCAGCCCTGGAGATGGTGGATGAAGATCACCCGAATGGATACAGAGAAAGCAGTTTCAGGGATTTTCTCAACTTCATTGCCAAGAATGATCTTGGAGAGGGGAAGAATTTCCTCAACACGCTCAAGATCCGGTGACCGTGAATTCTATATATACATATATGCTATTAGGAGTGTTGATAATAAGGAGATTCTTCCAGGCCCGATTTGCTGTCTCGGCCCCGATTGAATCACATCCCCTGACCTAGGCTCAGACAGCAAGACTATAAGAAATCTCTCAGTGGACTTATTATGAGGTGTTTTAATGAAGTTAGAGTTCTGTCTTTGTGTCGTCTTGTCAGTTGCAACCCTTTTGGTAATTTTCCTTGTCTAACGTCGTCTTCAATTACCCATTGATCTGTCTGTCTGTCTATCTGCTGAGGACTTGTTATTCTTCCAGGATTGTGTTTTAGCTGTACTTGTGTGCCTGTTTCGGAAATTAAAATATATGAGAAGTGGTTGCTTTAGTATGATTTGTGTTTGTTATTTGATGAAAGAATGATCATGTTTTCTCGCCCTACTTGCTTTATCATAATTATACAAACCTGCAGTATCTTAACTTATACAAAATACTATCATAAAACCAGCAGTGTTGTCCAAGAATCTTTTAATTTTATGTAAGAAAGCTTCTACATGTAAGAGTTTGGAAAATAATCATAACATGTTCTGAATTTGGGTTATTTTATCCAATGTGCTTTCTTTTCTTACAATACCAATAAAGTATAAGTATTGATCGAGCTTCAAACAAGCGTCAAGTTTCAACTCAAGCGAACAATATGAAATTTTACTAGTAAATAAATATATGTGTAATTTAAAGTTGTACTGACGATGATATAGTTTTCTCTACGACCACGTCACTTTAATAATTAATAAAGTTTACTAATATCTTCTGTTTTATTAGGATTTGTGTGCCTGGAAAGAGTTCTGGAAACACGTTATGGACTAGTCGAGCAGTTCCAACAACTTGGTTTTGCACGAGGAGAAGAAAGAATAGGCGTGTGGCGAGAGTATGAGGAAATAGAGGTTGAGTACTGACTTAGAATAGAAAAGGAAAACTATGTCCTTGTTTCTTGCAATATCTCAGTGGTGGTAAAAAATTAATTCTTACAAAGCATCAAAAGATTATTTTTACACCTTATACATTTTCACATGATGATGCGCGTTGAAGTATATTTTTACTGTTATAAAAATAGTGTAGTCACAAAAGATTTGTTAGATCAGCAATAAGTTAGTAATAAGTCGAGGATAAATATCAATTTTTATTCAGTTTTTTGTTAATATCAACAAATACAGTGAATTATAACTAATATTTGTACTTATTTGTTAGACGAAAATAAATCTCAGCAATTTTAAATATAATTTTTTAAAATCGGGGGTCTACGCGTGATTGCATTAAACCTTAGGGAAGGGGAGTGTAATTATTCTAATTAATGATGCCAATTAAATTGCAATTCCTCGAGAACTAAAGTTGGACATAATTAGGAATACGCTCTCATTGTTTGAAAAATTAATTATCAATACCCCTTGATTTTTTTATGAAATTATGTGATTTTTGAATGAAGCCTGAAATTGTCTACTCTAGGCTTGTTATATTATTTTTAGAAGAAGATTTGAAAAATTGTTTAAGTATAGACCTGGTGGCACTAGAATAATTATAATTTTAACTACGGTTAATTGTCATAATTACTAACAAATAGCTGTAACAAATAGTTATTGATCAGAGCCCCTCCATGGTTATTGGTCATGGTTTTTGTGATGGTGGGTTAAACATTGGCCATGGCTATGTCCATGACTTTTTGTTATGACAAATAATCTTTTCATAATGGAGAAACTAACTTTTTATATCGATTTTATTCAACCATAGTTAATAGTAATCGTTTTTACTATGGATTTTAGCCATAGTCATTAATATTAGACAAAATAATTTTTTAATCCCATAAAATAAGTGCAGAATTTGTTTTGGTACCACAACTATATCAGGTGACGTTTTTAGTCCCATAAAACTCAAAATCAGTTTTGGGTCCCAAAAAGTTATGTGCGTTGTGATTTTGAGACTAAAAAGGTGCTGTGATTTTGGCACAAAAAGACGTAATTTTAAATATTATGAGACTAAAAACGTCAATTATCATAGTTGTGGTACTAAAATAAATTCTGTCATTATTTTATGGGACTAGAAAAGCATTTAGCTCCACTAATATTGTACCTACCAGTAAATTTTTTTTCCTAGTGTAGATGGAAAATTTTGAAAAGTTATAAAAAAAGGACAAATTTTTTATAAAAAAATAAGTAAACTTATTTTAGTCCACAAAAACAATTTGGTTGGTTCATCACATAAGGTAGATGAAAATATGGCGGAGACTAACAGATTATGCTAGTTTTTGAATGATCGTTAAAATCAAGTAATAGGATTATTTATCAAACAATAAGAAAGTTTTCATAATTATGACAAATAAACTCATTGTAATTTACATAAAAAAAAAATTGATGTTGGTGCGAATTCTGAGTCACTAAAATCAATAATATGTGTGAATCAATGAGTGATAGCCGATGTGTATCAGATTCCAAACCCATGCAGGACCTCTGGTTCAACTATTACGTGTTGAATACTAGAAGCCCTCCACCCCCCAACTATAAAAATACGATGCGTACAACCTAAATATAGATGATCAGTTTTAAGAAAGACGATAAGATACGAAACTAAGTGTTGATGCAGTATTAAATATATCTGTCACAATGACCTCAAAACGAGCCCATCGTGCAGTTCTTCCGGGTTTCTATTTATGGAAAAGTTTGAACACATCCACACCACAAGAAATTTTCAGTTCAAGACAATGTACGTGTTCAAATCCAATTCTGACCTCCAATCCTTAAAAAACACAAAACAAACAAATGCTATAAAATTTTCCTCCATTTCTATTCTGTGCAGAATTGGGTACAACGTCGACAATGTATCGATCAGCCAGCACAAATCGAGTCCCCGACGATCACTACAGCTACTATGCTTCGTCGCCCTCATCAAAGGTGCCGACGGCACTGAAGGCGCTGTCGCAGCGGGACAGTGAGCTGCCCATGTACGAGCCCCTGTCGGAGGCGGCTAAGAAGGAAAAATCGCGCGCCAGGTTTGCGGAGAATGCGGTTCACATCATACCATTGGTGCTGCTCTTTTGTGGTTTCATTCTCTGGTTTTTTTCCAATCCGGGTGAGTACTGTCGGCCTTCTTGTTTCTGTCTTATTACTTTCTTGGCTTATCGTATAATGCCTTTGAGTGCATTGTTTCCTGTCTGGAAAATGTGATAGAATTAGTGAAAGTTCCAATTTTTGCATGCCAGATAAAATAATAATTTAATATTTAACATCGTTAACTGCAGTATTTTTGTCAAGTTTGTACATGATTTTTTTTTTTCTCCTCTAAAAGAATGAAAGACTGTAAAATTCGAATTCAGAATCTTTTGTATGACTCGAATTTAAAAGTTTACATTCTTTTAGATATGGTAATCGCTCAATATTTGTTACTGTAAGTCTCTTTTACATGATCAGCAGTAAAATGGATGTGTAGATAATAAATATTATTTTTGTGGCCCAATATAAGAAAAAGAAATTACTATAAAGTGATAAAATGATCTCATTAATATTGCATTTTTATATTTAATTTAATTCATGAGCATTGTACATGTATATAAATTTTTTATTATTAGTATATAATAGTTTGTGCATACAATTTGTATATATTAAATGGGATGAAACACCAATTGACAATAAGAGATCTAAATAAAATGAGCCAAACTTGAACATTTTTTTTCATAAAACAATGATAATGGAGGGTATTTATAGTCAAGACCTCAATAGTTCTAAAAATTAAAAAATCACCCCTTTTACTATAACGAGTATATACAGCGTCATTGACAACGGTTAGTAAGAAAATTTCAATCTAAATCAAGTTCCGTCATTCAAACTAACGAGCGTATTGTATTAACACGTGATTAGCATATAACATTTTACATAGTGATTTTGATTGAGTGTGGCCAATTCGAGCTAGAATTTTCTATGAGAGTGATAGTTACTTTCAGTTATCATAATTGTTTGTGTAAACTAACTTAAAATCTGATGAGTTTGTTTTCCAATTATGCAGATGTAGATTTGAAGGGGAGTTCCATAGGAGCAAAGGTTGAAGGAATGGGAATTGATGGAGATCTTGATAGTGATGGGACAGGACATTTGCCTGTGGAATTGGGGGATTTGGATCCCTCAAAGATAGGAGATGGCAAGACCATATTTTCACAAAACAAGTCATAATGAAACTTTTGTTTTTTCTTTTTCTTTTTTTGAAATTTAACAGTCAATTGAAAAATTCCAGGTGGAATTTTTGTTTTGGCGCTCGCTACGTAACAGATTTGATGGGATTGTAATAGATTACTAGGTGGAGTTTTGTTTTTTCAATTAAATTTCGTACACGTTTTATCACATTTATTTAATTGAATTGTATTAGAAAGTATGTATAACCTGAAAATTACTCAATTAGTATGTGATTGTGATCGATAATCATGTACAGCGCCCAATCAAATCTTAATTAATGTTTTTATTTTTGAAAATTTCATGATCAATCATTAGATTTTGAAATTTCGAGATGTGAAATTAATTTAAATAGCACTAATTCATATATTATTCAAATGAACTATCTTCCCTAATCAAAACAGCTGCAAAAGGTGGAACGACATCAAAACCATCATCAATTTTCATTGTTTAATCCTAATTGTGCCAAAAGGGCCGCCGCAGCACGACTGCCCTTCTCTGTAGCAAAACCTCAACGTCACCGATACGAAGTCAGTAAAGTTCTTCCGATTTACTCGCGCATGTTAAAACTTTCGAGATAGAACCGTCACAGTCTCTATGGTTTCAGGCAAGAACGATCCTGCCTTGGAAGAAACTCGCATCTGACTTAAATTTCGACCATAACAGAGGGTTTTCTTTTTCTTATTCTGTTTCTTTCCCCATAGTTGAAGGGAACTGGGACACATGTGAAACAGTTTGTTCATTTTTTTTGGATAATAACTTATCTCAAGATAAGGTTTATGATAATTTGAATCCATAGTCCAACTACAACCAACGACTTTGGGAATATAAATACCATAAGGCTATATTTACTTGAGGGACGAGACTTGAGATCAGCCCAGTTCGCCCAAGTCATCCCTTTGCTTTGCTTTCGGCTTAGCCCAACAAAGCTCTACCAAACACATGGGTTTGGACAACTCTTTTTTTCAAATTTTCCCTTTTGCCTTCAATTATTTTAATTTTGGCAGCAATCAGAGCCTTTCATCGTATTCCTCTCCAGAAAAGGAAAAAATATAAATAAAATAATTAAATGGGATAAATTACATCGAACCTTAATTTTATGTCTAATTATACAAACGCTTCGTATCCTTATAAAATTATAAGTATATCCCATTAAATTATAATTGTCATTCTCATCGACGCCCTTTCAGAAGTAAAAAATTAAATAAACGCCCCTTGTGATAAATTATACAGCGCTCCCATCAGAAGGTGTGCTTGTATTTTTATAAGAGATAGTAGGTACTTGTATAATTAAATTTAATTTCAGGGAGATTTTCATATGCATACATATAATAAATATCTTAGAAAATTTTAGATTGAACTAAGTACGAGTAGATATGCACTAATCACACGATAAATATATTATAGAAAAAATTACAGTTTTAATCCTATATGTTACAGATTTTTTCAATTTAGTCCTATTTATTATAATTTTCACATACGACATTCCACAAGTTCAATTTTAGTCCTCATATACATTTTTTGTTCAATAATTATTGCAATCATTAACAATTTCATACATTTTTTAATTAATAATTGAATGTAAAAAGCATGTGTAAACTAAAATTAAATTTTTTTAGCCGATGAAACGTAATATACGAAAATTATAATAAATAAAATTAAATTAAAAAATACCTAACATATGGAATCAAAAATTTTATTTTCCCAATATTATATCAGAGTACCTGATCTGAACATCGTAGCTGTCTTTTAGTCTGAGTTGTGGTGAGATGAGGTTTGGACAAGAATTCTCCTAATTGTCTTTTTCTTGTGTTCATTAAAAAAAAAAAAAAAGAAAGGAAAAAGGAGTTGTGGTGAGATGAGAAAGAATGAATTCCAAAATAAAGAGCGCACTGATTATAAATTAATAAAGAAGAGGTGTGGGGTGCCAAGTGTAATTTGAGTAAAATACGAGGGCTCTTTCGCGGAAGTCTTCGCCAATCGTCCGCTGTCGGTATTTCTTTCTTTTCTTTTCTTTTTTTTCTATAAATAAAAGGCAACGGCATTTCCATCAGAGCCCTATTCGTTTCAAGTGTTTTTCATTTTTCATTAATTGCTAGCGCCAAACTTTCTGCTCTCCCCCAACTCCGGTCAACTCCTCCGGCGCTGTTTCCGTGTCCCAGACGATCTTTGTCCGTCGGAAGGAGAGTACTCCCGCACCACCGCTATCAAATCAGCGCATCCAATCATGAATCCGGAATAGTAAATCTCTTCTCTTTGGGAATTTTGAGAAACGATGAGATGTTTAGCAAAATTTTCTGTGGTCTTGTAGGATAGGAATTTCTGTTTGTATTTGCTTGGATTTGATAGATCCAGTTACTTTTTGGTTGGAACTGTGTGAGAATTCTGTTTAATTTTGCTGTTGTTTTAGATCCATGATTTTTCGCTTTTCTGAAGCTAAAACTTTGGTTGTTTATTCATGGGATTTTTTGTTTCTGGTAAAGTTGATTGTAGTTTGTAATATGTTAAGGTCGGGATTATTCTCTGATTGTGTCTTTATGGGAATTTTTGTTTGTGAAATTTTTCCATCGCGATGATGAAAAATGAATAAAAATTTAATTCTTTTTTCACGTTATGGATCTCTGTTTAGTGAAATTATAGTAGTTCTAGATTGATCTATGAAATCAGATTTGTTGTGACTTGTGCAGCTTATTGGGAAGAAGTGAGTGTTTTTTATTCTTCTTAAATAGTGATTATGTCACTAACTCATATGGACTTACACATAAAATCGGGTCACCAGAGAATTGTGTCTGCATATAGAAGTAGGAGCTTCAGAACCTAAGCAAGTATTTAGTTGATTCACCTTCCTCTAGAAGTAGCCATATAACCTTCTTCTATTTATGGATGAAAGGATAGTATTCACCACAAAATCATTCAAGCAAACCCACTGCTATTTGCTTCATACACTTAAATATCTTCTGGTTTGTCTGCTGTAATGGGCAAGAACAGTTATAATTTCATTATTCCGCAAAATCTGGAATTGAGTTGCCTGTATTTTTGCAATCGTAAATGACATTTTGTAACTCATTTGGTATTTGATGTTTGTGTCTTTCAGTGACTACTTGTTCAAGCTTCTTTTAATTGGAGATTCAGGTGTTGGCAAGTCATGTCTTCTCCTGAGATTTGCTGTAAGTTTCTGCATATCTCTTAATCTTGGTACTTGAATAGAAACTGCACTGGACGTTGGCTATGTTAGTTCTTCTTGCTTAGATGGGTCCTTTCACTCTACTTAAAATGATGATAGCCATTTTGTGAAACAGTACTAAACATCAGGTCTTCTGCCACTACAGTATTGTGAATTCTTTTAGTCAAAATAAACAATTACCCTTCATGTCGTCTTTTGAGGGTTTTGAGGCAATAACTTGAAAATGGTATTCATTTAAAAGTTGTTGCTGTTCAATGTAGTGGTTGTTTAAGCAATGAAGTCTTTGAAACTATTGAATATGTATCTTCTGGTGGTGAATGTCTTTACTCTTTCTAAATAAGTGCTCAATTATGTAATAAAATCATCATATGATGCGTAACTGGTGCACTGACTAACCTTTGGTTGTGACTTTTCATACAGGATGATTCCTATCTTGACAGTTACATCAGTACAATTGGAGTCGACTTTGTAAGGGCTTAGGCTTTGTTCTGTCGTAAGTTTTACCTGCCTCAATCACAGTTCTGAGTCTTCTGACTATTTTTTACTTTTACAGAAAATTCGGACTGTGGAGCAAGACGGAAAGACTATTAAGCTTCAGATTGTAAGTTTTTTCCTCTTCTATAGTTTCTGATCATGAGGTCTAGAACTGGCTGTGGTACCTATGAATAGTCATTAAGTATTTGCATCTTTCAAACTTTCTGGTTATTAGAATATTTGATATCTTTTGTTCTTTTTACTAGTTGGTACGCGACTGAGTGAATACACATTAATCTTTTGAAGGAACAAGTATACATGTTCCTGTAGTAACTTTGTAGCATAAATATATTCCTACTTGAAATTAATACAATAAGTGGATATGTTGATTTTTAGAAAAGAAATTGATGTCTGTACTAAAATGACAACTTGACCAGATGTTCTTATTATCAGTAATTCTTTTATCCTTGTGTTAGTCAACAATTTCAATGATCTAGGAAATCAATTTAATAATATTGACATTTTACAGTATTGAACAGTCCAGATACAGCTATATGGACTTTTTTAAATTGGATATGCACTAATATTCTGATATTTGATTGGAATTTTGATTTCCCAAGGCTGCTGGAGGTTGATAAATATCCTCGTGTAGAAGTTTGGTCCTTCCTTTCAGCTTTGTGCATTATCATGTGGCTTGTGTATTCAACTAAATATGTACCTTTAAATTAATGGTACCTCTTAACTCTGTTGTTTGTCATAAAATTTGAAACATGTGTTTCTAATATCATAATTTTGAAAGATGGGGGCAAATGGATGCAACTAAATCCAGCAAAGCTCTGTCCGTGGTTCCTTTATTTCCAACGGAAGATTGCCTTTCAGGAGTGAGCTTGACTCACATTTCTTTTTCTCTTTGCTTGCAGTGGGATACTGCTGGACAAGAACGATTCAGAACTATAACTAGTAGTTACTACCGCGGTGCACATGGAATTATAGTCAGTCACTTTCTTGTTGATTCATCTCTAATAGGCAATTTCATGTTTCAGTTTTTAAACAAGTACCCTAACATTGGATCTTCTGGCAGATAGTATATGATGTAACTGACCAGGAGAGCTTCAACAATGTGAAGCAATGGTTGAATGAAATTGATCGATATGCCAGTGAAAATGTAAACAAGCTTCTGGTAGGAAACAAATGTGACCTTGCAGACAACAGAGCTGTGCCGTATGAAACAGCAAAGGTAGAGTTTTTATCTGTTACCACACATGCTAGTGCTTTAGAGTCTTAGACTGATAGTGTAACTGAAATGCATTGTCTGCTGTTGTAAAAGGCATTTGCGGATGAAATTGGCATTCCATTCATGGAGACTAGTGCCAAGAGTGCAACTAATGTTGAACAGGCTTTCATGGCTATGTCTGCCGACATCAAGAACAGGTATGCCTTTATCTTCTTTTGCTTGTTATCATGTGAATTTTTCCTTTGCGTTAGTTTTCGGTATTGAATATAGCTTTTCTGGTGGTCCTGAACTCTGGATTTCTCTTCTATTCTTGTGAACATTGCCAAAAAAATATTTTACCAAACATCTCATTTCGCCTCAATAATCGCAGGATGGCAAGTCAGCCTGCATCAAACAATGCAAGGCCACCTACTGTGCAGATTCGTGGACAACCTGTTGCTCAGAAGAGTGGCTGCTGCTCTTAGTGGACGATCATTGTGATATCCTGTGGGTCGGCATCCGATCCACCACATTCCAATTGGGAAATTCTCGCTCTGATGAAGCCTTGTGTGTTCTGCACCTTATATTAGTTCCATTCTTTCTAAGTATATTTGATTTCAAGTGGCTGTACAAATTACCACAGACTGCTTACTGTAGTAGTATTTGTCTGGTATTTGGCCTTTTCAGTTCCGTTAGTTGTGTCCACAGGTAGCAGTGTCATAGTGTTTGGAAACAACTGGTAAGAAAGACGTGGTACATTTGGAAAAGGATTTATGTAATATGTGATTTGTGTTGGCACTTAAATTGGGATATTCTTTGAATAAATTGCTTTAATCTTCGTTAGGACATGTTTGCTGCTCTTTAGCTGTGCCCTGGTACTTTGGTGCATCACTATTGGCCGTGTTCGCCCAGCCTAGATCAGCCGAGTTGAGGATTTTAATCGTATCAGGGCATAATTTTGATGTTAATATTTACAGCTTTCAGCTGATTCGAAATTCTAGTGGATTTATCTAGGATGAGGTATCTTGTTTGCACATTTCTGGTGAAGTCATGATACAGAATCGACCATTGTATTCGAGCATCAAATTCCTTTGGCGGATTTCGTTGTGCTTTTGTTTGTTCGTCGCATGGACGACAGACAATCCCTGCAAGAAATGCTGCCAAACTGAAGAGTTCATTGGATTTCCATTACAAATTGAAGTATAGGAGCGGACATGGAGAGGTTGGACAATGCAATCATAAACACTGACCCAAAATTATAGCATACCGGTAAGAAACTTCTCGAGAAACAATTTGGCGCTGACATTGCTCAGAACAACGTAACAAAGCAAGAAGAAAGATGCTATGCCACATGCGCTGTTCTTGACTCTCGAAGGAGGATTACCAATCGTAGAACATCACGCTTGGCTGCGTCTGATCTGCAATACTACCTAATTATTTGGAAGTTACATCCTCGACTTTCATACCCACATTAGCTATCAGTGTTGATTATATACGACGATGTCGCCATGGGGTATCTGGAATGCTTGGACTGCGGTAACATCAATGTGAGCACGTCAGAGAGATCAATTTATGAAGGCATTGCAGTTTTCGTCCTATAAGGAAGGTGGCTTTCTTAACGAAACTATAGGGTATAAAACTTTGATTTATAATTTAGGGGTAATTACACTCCCTTCTCCTGATAGTTGGTGTAATTACACTTAAAATCCTCTCTGGTTTTAGAAAATTACCTTTAGCATCTTGAGGTTGTTTACGTGTAACAAATATTTTTTTTTATTTGTCAAAATTTACTGAATTTACTTATATTAACAAAATATTCAGAAAAAAAATTATTTTTACCTGAATTGACTTATTACTGATTTTTTACAAATCAAATGAGTCTTTTTATGACCAAATTACATTCATATGTCTTCACGCATTAATGCATATGAGAAAGTATATCTTCACCGTTGTAAAAGGTAATTTAGATGAAAAAAATTGTTTGACCTACAATAAGTCAGTAATAAGTCAATCGATGATAAGTATCAATTTTCATTCAGTTTTTTTTTTTTTGTTAAAAATAACAAATTCAGTTAAATTTTGACTAATAGAAGGACTTATTTATTAGACGAAATCAAATATTAGAAGTGCTAAATATAATTTTTCAAACTACAAAAGATTTGAGGAGCGTAATTATCTCTATAATTTATTAGCACGGTTTGAGGACAACACCCGTCAGACTGTAAACGTTGCTGAAATTGTCTGATGCGGCAAAAGATGGAGAAATTAAATTGGGGGTGAGATTTTCAGGACAATTGATTATGGAGATGGTAAGTTTAGAGTCATAATTTTTGAATTTTAGGCAGTCTAAATCTATAAGTCACTGGAATACCGAAATTTATTAAGATAATCTTATGTAACAAAAATGTGATTATTAAATTGGGGAGTTTTTACCAAATTGGATGTTGTGTCAGCATATTCAAATACCTGACAATTTTACGCGGCAAAAATGAAATAAAAAAAATTCAAATCAAGAAAGATTTCGTATTTACTTTCTTCTTTTTCCTAATCCTAAATTTCTTCCTTCCAGACATGTTTTTAAAAAAAATTTATTTTATTGTAGTGGTAATAATCAAAACAAAAACTCATTTATCATTTTTAAAATAATAATATTAATAATAGTTATCCAAATGATTTGAATTATGATGGTAGAGGTGTAGGGCTGTGCCGGTTTTCTACCCTACCAAAATCATAGGAAGATGTAAAATTTACAGTACCAATATTGGGCCACGTCTTCAAATTGCAAGATGTAAAATTGAAAATTCTCTGGTTTTGAAAATATATATACATTTTGAAAATTTCCAGTTACCATGGATCGATTTGCAAATTTTAGTAACGAGTTTGAGTTTCTTCAAACATTATGCTGATTTTTAGATTCATAATCTTTATTCTCGCACTCAAATATTTTAATTTAAACACAACATATCATGCCTTACTGCGAGAAATGTAACTATTTGTTATGATTAATTATCATGGTTAAAAGCAAAAGATCGTGATGGATACTAATTAGTTATGGTTGTGCAACAGTTATTAGCCGTTATTTTTGCACGCGAGCCTAAAATATTTTTTTTTCGGTAAATATAATTTTCATAAATAGGAAAAGATATAGTGCAACAATCATGAAACACGTAGTGTTTCCCTCGACAGGTCAAGGGAAACACTACAATCTATAAAGTGCATGTGTACTAACAGAGCTAGTTAAGATAATGCTAAGTATACGCTGTCTAACATCCTCCACAATTAAGCCAGCTACAATATTCGGGTTCCGCTCAATATGCCCGAATCGTCTAAAATTTCTCTCTCTCCATATATGTTAAATACAGGCACCAAATAATGCGCGATAGGTCACATTGACAATATGTTTACCCCTCCACCTCTTTGCAGCCCACTCAACATTCGTCATCCAATCTCTATTAGACCATGCAAAGCGTACAACTCATCTAATAGCGTGAAGGCATCGACGACTGTATCGATATTCGGAAGAATAGGTGTGTGTGTGTGTCTCTACCTCATCCTCATCACATAATACACATCTACCTAAGTAAGATAACCATGGTTTATTCTTCATAGGTAGTTTCTCCAATATAGCAAGTCATAAGATAAACATGTGGCGATGTATCTTCAAAGCTCCCGAAAGTAGTGAAGCCCAACCTACTGTCGGGCCTAGTGGATCAAATAATCGGTATAGAGCCTGGGTTGTAGGGATTCCACAGGCAAATCTCCAAACAATTCGATCATTATCCCCATGAACCGATGGAAGCGTGTGAGTCTTCTCCAAGTACTCTATGTCAGTAATGAGATGCCACTGCCACCGAGCTTAAAATATTTGATACAGCTAAAACCGCGGGAAATACTTTGGCCATAGACAAAACTGCAGCAAATTTTATACCAACATGGTTCAAAACTTCACATTAATTTTATCTGACCATGGTAGATAATATTAATTTATTAATAATTTTTAAATCGTAATAATTTTTAATATAGGAAATCGTAATAGTTTTACTCTAAAAAATAATTAATTCTTTTGTAGTGCGAAGAACTTTCGGGTCAGCTTGTAAGGACGACAAGAAATTAGTTAAACCATGCATGGCATTTTTCAGGCATCAACTAGTGACTGCTCCTAATACGAGGAAATGATAAGCGGCTCATAATCAAATAAACTTATGTACTAGATTAGGCGACAGATAGAATCATCCATACTGCTATCTCCATATTGCATATCTTGTCAGAAATAATGTCTGACGGATTGTAAACGTGTGCAGAATATATGGAAAAAAAAAAAAAAGAAAACAATTGCCAGATACAGAATTTTGAAATTCATACAAAAACCAAATCTTACCATTACAGACAGACAAACATTCTGCAGTTTACCAGGATATCAATCAAACCAGAAACTGACAGCAATCTCGGCAACAGGTTTGTTTTAATTGTGAAGCAAACACACATAGCAATAACTAACAAAGACTAAGAAAATGGACTACTGATGATACACACACACAAAAACAGGAAAAGAGTTCCCATCTCCCGGTTTTTTTTCTGCCATTACGTACATACGTTTACCAATACAGGTACATCACAACGTTAACTTCCTAATGTTGAGGTTCAGCTCATCCTTATGAGACGTCGGTGCAGCAGCGCCTGCAGCTTGGGATGGTTGCAGCTGCCGCAACGCAGCCATTGATGCCGGCTGAGGCACTAAATTAGTCCCACAGGTCGGTAAAGCCCCACGACCGTTGGATAGATAAACGTTACTACTCTGGCTCGAGAAATTCACCACCGGAACCCAAGAAACCGTAGGCACAACAACTTGTGCTGGAAATCCTTGAGCAAAGCTCGACACTCGCGGCTGGACATTATCATGATCAACATGCTAAACACATTAAACATAGATGTTTTCTTCTGTACAA
Organism: Sesamum indicum; assembly: GCF_026168435.1. Classification (NCBI taxonomy): domain Eukaryota; kingdom Viridiplantae; phylum Streptophyta; class Magnoliopsida; order Lamiales; family Pedaliaceae; genus Sesamum; species Sesamum indicum. The sequence continues at coordinate 14,307,654 of NC_142660.1, read as the reverse complement.
GTCGATTTCAAGGACAGATGAGATCAAACGTACCGTGTATAGGACATTACAGAAGTCAGGTATTCCACGTCTTTTCATCGGTGAAAGAGGGGGGCGTTCGGAAGTGGCACCAGGAGCAACCATGCTAGCCTGTTAGAACATTGAAATGGTTAAGTTGTAACATATGTTTACCCAAACTGAGTCATGGGATTAGCTCTCACCTGTCCTTTCACTTCACCAGTTTTCTTTGAAGTATTAACCTGAACAATCACAAATCAATTGTTGTATGTATGGTCGAACCAATGATAGATGTAATATTTGAGTTGGTAGATAATTAACAGAGACTTACTGCTATATGTGAACCTTGTTCAGGTGGCCTATTAGACTGTGAACCTAGAGTGACTTGGGATGGTCGATTCTGCGAATTAACATGCACTAAGTTTATCAGCGAATTGCATCCAAAAGATCTCCCGGTTTGTATTATGAGTTGATTTACCGTATGGTTGTTGAGAGGAATGTCGAAAACACTTGCACGGCGTCTTTTCCTTTCGGTTGCAGCCATTCGGATGAAATACTTCTGTGCATGACTAGCAACTTGAGAAGAGTTCCTTGACGGAACAAAATTGCTTGCGATTCCTTTCCAGTCGCCTTTCCCAAGCTTCTCCAACCCCACCAAGAATGATCTGTGCTCATCCTCAGACCAAGGCTTGCCTGATATAAATTAGAAAACCCCAATGTTATTTATGTGTCGAAATTGAAAAGGCTAGCAATAACATATAACATTGGATTCAGCGGAACAAAGAGAAGATTGGAAACAAAAAATTTAACATTCAAGATTCTCTAGCAAAATTTGAAGTGGAAGGAACTTAATTCCTTAAAAAACAGACATTAAAAGAAGCAGATCTTTACACATCCGAAAGAATTAGACCACGTCTTACGCGCCTTTAAAGCGCAAACGGAAACAAAGAAACAAAGAAATAAACACGAAGAATCTTGTAATGAATTAAATCAAAACCTTTCTTTCTCTCATGGGATTTGGAGGATTGGTTAACCAATCCATCAGAAAGGTATCCGGAACCCTCGCCCGTCGCATTCTCAGGGTTGCACGCCTGGAGATTTCCCAGACTCTTGCTCTTTCTGATGCTGGAATCCCCGCTGTTGTCGGCTGCCGAAACTGCAATCTTCACGCCGAACAACTTGAACCCGGTGCACCCTTTGCTGCACGTCCTGGAGTTGTGGCCGTTGTGCCCGCAATGGGAACACTTCCTCCCACACTCGTTAGGCATCTTCTCGGATCTGTCTCTGTATGAACGTTGCTTTCTCTCTCTATACGTATAGATTGACAGATAGATTTAGAAAGAGAAACAGACGCTGATTCTGATGTGTAGAGACGAAGAACATGCCTGGAGGACGAGGGATTATGGCACTGTCAATACGTAAAATATATACATGTTAAATGAATTAATTACAAAGATTCGGGTTCGTGGAATTGGGTTGACGGCCCATTGTTACTTAATTATTACCTGTATTATTTGGTTTTTATCTCTTTTGGGTAATTAATTATGTTTGGAAATTATCATGAGTATAGTCCTATATTATCCTAACCTATATCATCGGCAATCTAGGTGATTAGATACTCAATCTACATCTAAAAAATTTTATTTCTAAATATATTAGATTTGGGATACATCCATTTAAATTAACTGGGATTAAAGCAAAAAATATGGTAATTTAATTATATTGGAAGTGAGATGAAAATATTATCAGAGATTGAAGGAAAAAAAAATTTGTAATTCACATTTTATTGACCTAAAGGTAAATTTGAAGTTAAAAAATTCTTAACATATATTGGAATATATTTGTAAATTTCACCCATGGATGTGTGAATGGTAAGTTACGTCAGATTATTTGAACACACGTCCAGTACGAGACAACTGGATGGAGACAATTAAAATAAATAAACGATATAATTTAGTGTGCAGACAGCTTGACGAAAATTAAAATGAATCATTTTAAAAATATAACATAGTATGGAGACAACCAGACTGACACTATAAGTTTTTATTGTTGTATTTATGGATTTTGAGGATTGTGAAGTTACAGCTAATGTTTTTTCAAATTTTTGGTGGGTTGGTTTCCGTTTTTGTGTTATAGTTAGGTAAAGGCCGAAGGTGGTATTGCGGTAGCTGACGCGTACCAATGATGAACTGGCTAATTCTTTTATGGGATAAGTATTATAATTAATCAAGATCTTATCTATAATAAGAATGGTCTTGTTAAGGGAAATGAGAAATTTTCATTTAAATTTGATAAAATTCATTGTGATTTGAAATAAATAAAAAAGTATCATAGTTGAAAAGAGAATTTTCAACTTACCCTAAGGGAGAGTGAATTAGTGGAAGAAGCATTGGTTTATTGGACAAGATTAATGAAGTCCAGAACTCTACTAGTATGGGGCATTGAGTTCAACTGCATGAGCAATTTCTTTTACTTATATTAATTCGTTTTGTTTTAATATAATAGTGAATTTTGCTAAACATCTATATTTTGATGTGCAATGCATCTTCACGTGCTCCGTCCGTTAATAATTTAATAAAAATGATTAATGGAACATAAATTACAAAATTTTTGGACTTATGTGATTAAATTTGTTGAGTTGTAAAATAATAGGACCAATTACAAATGGGGTAATTTATTGGGCGTAAATTGCAACTTTCCCTGTAGATGGAAAATGGGAAATGGGGGTATGACTTTATACCAAAAAAGTTTACATGACTCATGTTTAATGGGCCCAATTTCACATATTAGCTGTCGCCTGTGTCCTCCTTACCTGTTTTCAAATAATAGGATTTATTAATGTTACAGAAGTTGGGTCACTTTCTAGTAATGTACACGTCCGCATAAGTCATACTAAAATATTTTTTTTTTGTGTGTATATTTTTATATCATTATTTTTTGGAAGTAATTATAATGAATTGGTTGGTTTAGCCCATAAAAAAAAGTTACTTAAATTAAATAGGATTTTAGTTATTTTAGCCCATTAAAAAGGTAAGTTACAATTACCTCTTTTGAAATTTATTATTCGTAAATATCTTCTCATTATTTAAAAAATTATAAATATACCTCAAATTCTAACGTCCATTTAACAACGAGTTCATTCCGTTAGCCTCTATTTTATTTTTATCTGTTGATTAGAGTAATTTTTTCTCATATTGATCTAACTTGTTGATTAAAAAAAAATAAGTACTTGAGAGCTAAGGGAAAGCAAATGGTGAATGACGGAAAAAATTATAATTTACATTCCAAAATTTACCCATCATTTATGATTTTCTCATTCCGTTGACAATTTAACGAAAATGGATAACGGAATGTAAATTGTAATTTTTTTGAATTTATTGAACTAAATCTAACAATAGAACCAAAATCACAAATAGACTAAATTATGGACCGTAAATTCTATTTTTTTCATTTTAAAGGGTGCATGGATTAGGGTTCAATCCTTTTTTTTTTTTTTTATAGCAAATATGTAAAACCTTTGTCCAATGCGTCATGTCACCATGCCGCCTCACTAATTCTGATGCAAGTCAGAAAAATTCTCAATTTAAACATAACGCAGATGGTAATTTTCCGGCAAAATCAGACAACATGATTTACAATAAAAATTGATATTAGTAAAGCAGTGATAATTGTGATGACCAAAATTAATTGCGGACAAATTAAATTAAAGGACGGATTTTTTCCCCTTTTAATAATTCTTTTAGAAAAAATTTTAGTTACAAACATATTTATGCTCTATATATTACTGAATATAAAAATGAGATCGAGAAGAATGAAAATATGAAAAAATTCAAATTCTATCTAAACATATATATATAAGTGTAGAAGTTTTAATAGTATTTAAGAATATTTTTGAAAGAGTTTGAAAATTTTCTCACCACACTATTAAGATTATTTTTTACCGTCCACTTGGAGGAGACCAAATGTATATATATAGTATAGAAGTTCATTTTTAAAAATAAAGTTGCTGTATCATATTTTCAATTAAAATTTTCTTATTAAATTTTTTTCTTATTTATCCTTTTTCTTTCTTCAAATCTACTTATCATCCTACATAAATATTTAAATTCTAAACAAATATATATCTCTGTATTATATAAACACATAATTCAAGCATGGAAAAAAATAAAAAAAGTTAAAATCGAAAATTTAAAAATTAATATATATATATATATGTGTGTGTGTGCGGGCGCAAAATGAATTCATTACAAAGCTAAAAAATATGGGATACATAATTTAAATTGACTGGGATCAAAGCTAAAAAATATGGTAATTTAATTATATTGCGAGTGAGATGAAATAATTATGTAAAGATTGAAGGACAAAAATGTTGTAACTCATATTTCATTGACCTAAACTTAACTTTGAAGTTAAAAAGATTTTTACCATATATTGGAGTATATTCCTAAATTTTGGGTGCATGGGAATTTACGTTAGATTATTTGAACGATATATGATACAGGTGGATGTATGAAGATAATAAAATGAATAATTTTAAACAATATAACTTAGTGTGTGCAGATAGCTAGATGGAAATAATGAAAATGAGCAATATCGAACAATATATCGTAAGGTGCAGACAATTGGACTGACATTATAACTATTTATTATTGCATTTATGGATCCTGAGGATCGAGAATTTACAGCTAATGCTTTTCTAAATTTTTTGATGGTTGATTCCAGTTTTTGTGTTATAGTTAGGTAATGGCCGGAGGTGGTATTGCGGTTGCTGACGAGTGATGAACTGATTGATTCTTCTAGGGGATAAGTTATATAATTAATTAGGGTCTTATCTGTAATAAGAATAAGTGTTAAGGAAATCGAAAAATTTTCAATAAATTTGAAAAAGCTCACGATGAATTCAAGATAAATAAAAAATATGATAGTTGGTTTACTTGGCCGAGATAAGCCATATTATTTAATTTTGTACTAGATTTTTATTTTACAATATATTAATTAAAAATAATTATACTGATAAAAATAACTTAAATTATGTAAGTTGAACTTTAAAGGTATATTATTAAAATCGCTACATTGATGCAGTTTTATTATATATAGATAATTTGTGTTTAATCTTATAAGTATGCATTCTTGAATTTTTATTATTATAATCACGGTCTAAACATTTTAGTTCTTTTTTTTTTTTTTGTTGAAGTTCACCTTCACCCAGTTAGAAGGGTGAACTCTGAAGAAAAAAAGGTTGAAATTGCAAAACTTAAAAAAATGTAGAACCAAAATACTCCCTATAAAACTAAATGATGAAAACGCTAAACGGCCTAAGTTATAAGACCAAAAATGCAATTAAGCCTTATTATTATGTCCATTTTGGGGTAGACAATAAACCAAAGTGTTTTTTTTTCTTTTTATGTATTATAATCCTTAATAGTATTATCTTTTTGATTGAAAGTATGGTAAATATCAATGTAATTTTTCTAAACGAAGCGAGTTAAATATAGGATAAAAGTCACACAAATTCCGACAACAATTGAACTTATGATTCTACGTACTATCATTAAGAATTAATTTTATACCTGAATGTCATTTCTCTCTCTTACACTATGTATATTCATCTGTGTTTTTGGGTTTTAATCTTCTTAAAGGGATAGCATATTTATTTATTTTTTTATTTCTTTAGAAAAAAATCAAGAGAGATGTACATATATAAATAATTAACAAATTACGTGTTTTGAAGACGGCTTCGTAGTAATAGAGGTTAATAATAAAAGCATATTAGCACAGAAAATACTAAATACATCATGAATTAAAGAATATTAAAAAGAATAGATTATTTTATAGAAGTATTGAAGTTTGTGGATTAAGATTGTAGACAAATATAAAAGTTGAGATACATTTTTTTAAATTTCTATATATAAGTATAGAAGCTTTTGTAATATTTACAAACATTTTTAAAAGAGTTTTGAAGGGATTCTTACTACACTACTAAGATTAATCTTTTACCATTCATTTGAGGAGCCAAATGTATAAATATTGAGTAGGAGTTAAATTTTAATAATAAAGTTCGGGATCAATATTTTTAATCAAAATTTTCTCATTAACATCTTTTACTTATTTGTTCCTTACCTTATTGTCATACATAAATATTTTTAAGAAAAAGTATTCAAAAAATAAAAATTACAACTCACGTGCAACGATTGTGCATTTTATTAGTACATTCACAAACACATATATACTAGCGGGGGAGGGGAGCGATTGCAGTTTTCGATAATTTGGTAACTGAAAATGATATTGTGGTAGTTGATGTAGTTGAAAATTTGAATTAATGATAAAGTGGTTGATTTTTTTCTAAGGACAAGTGATATACTTAAAATTTTATACGCAATACGAATATGTTAAGTGAATTGAAAAATTTTCTGTAAAAGTTGATAAAGCCCATATTATATGATTTGAGAGAATGGATCAACTTACCCTAACTATCTTATTGACAAGTTTGAAGTTTCAAAACTCTATAAGCATTGGGTATTGAAAGAATGTTTAGATATAGTAGTTTAGCTTAAGTGTTTATCAACTATTTTGCTAAAAGATCAAAAAAAGTGTTTTTTTTTTATTTATTTACAAGCCACTAAAAGAAACAAATCTTTTCACATATGAAAAAATCAAACATCCTCCGTGTCACCTTAAAACACAAATAAGAATCAAAACAAACAAAGAAACAAAGTAATAATCATGAAAAATTTTGTATTGAATCAAATTAATACTTCACTTTCTCTAGTGCGATTTGGAGGACTGATTAACCAATCCATAGGACAAGTACCTGCAACCCTCGTCCTGCGCATTCTAAGTGTTGCATGCCTACAAATTTCCCAAACTCTTGCTCTTTCTGATGCTGGAATCGCCGCACGGCCAAAACATTGATCTACATGCCAAACACCTTGGATCCGGTTGCCCTTTGTTGCACGCCCTTGAGTTATGGCCATTGTGCCCCCAATGGGAACACTTCCTCCCACACTTAGGCATCTACCAGAATCTGTTTGTGTGATATTCATAGATTTTTGTATATAATTGAGAGATTAATTAGAATTATTGAGAAATTTTAAACTTAATTATTAAAAAAACTAAAAATGAAAATTTGAATATATCAAAACTGAAAGGGACTAAATTAAAGCTTTATAAAAAGGTCAAATTGTATATATTTAGAATTAAGGATCTAAAATATAATTCTTATAAAAGTGAAGAGAAGAAGGTTGAAGAAACTAACATGGCCACTACTTTCTTCAGACATTCTTAACAAATGAAAGTAGAGAGAAAAGCACAATATCAAACAATAGTGTAAAGTGCATTTATAGCACCTGGAAGCCAACCACAATTCTAATTTTCTGTCAGCTTGTTTTTATGCACGATATCGAGTTAGTCTAAGATGATACGAAGTGAAATAAAATCTAGTAAACAATCCATTTTATGACCAAATAAATCGTTTTATGACCAAATTATCATTTTACATCTTTATACGTTAATATATGTGATAAGATATATTTTCATCGTTATAAGGGTAGTTTATTCACAAAAAAATTGTTTGACCTACAATTAGGCAATAACAAGTGAACCGAAGGTAAATATAGATTTTCATTCTATTTTTTTTAATGTAAAAAAATTCAGTGAATTTTAACTAACAGATGGATCTATTTGTTAGATAGAAGTAAATCTCGTATAGTGGATATAAGTTTTCAAACTACAGAGGTCTATGTGTGATTATAACCAACCTCAGGAGATAGGAGTATAATTATCCCTAATTACATACTGATTTATTGTTTGAAAAATTACAAGTACCCCCTACAATTACAGATATTCTAATAAATAACCCCTCGTAACAGCTTATTATAGGGAGTATTTATAATTTTTCAAATAACAAAAAGATATTTGTAATTAAAACAAACCTAAAGGGAGCTTATTGTAATTTATATAGGGTAAAGTGGAAAACATTAGGGTAAACTTGATATACAATAAGGCTTCTTTCTTTTTATTGACAACTATACTTTTGTACACATACAAATTACAATATCTAAACATTTATACTTGAAATGTTGATGTACTGAAAACATTTCTTTCAAATGCTACTTAGACCGAGGAGTCCCATTTTCCCAAAGTATTACGCTTCTGTACTTAAATCTTGTATAGCTCGAAAAGCCATAGAACCTGGGAAGCAACTCCATGCGCAGTTATGGGTTAGTGGCATCGTGTTAAATAACGTTAATTTGGCTACGAAACTGATTAATCTTTACAGCGTTTGTGGCACTTTAACATATGCCCATTATCTGTTTGATAGAATTCCCAACACGAATATTTTCCTTTGGAACATTTTGATCCGTGGGTATGCGTGGAACGGACCGTGCGAGGCTGCAATTTCTTTGTACTATCAACTTCTTGGACATGGGCTTGTTCCTGACAATTTCACGTTTCCGTTTGTGCTCAAAGCGTGCTCGGGCCTTTCGGCGATCAATGTGGGAAGGGAAATCCATGATGAACTGAGGAAAACAGGGTGGGAGATGGATGTATTTGTGGGTGCTGCGCTTATTGATATGTATGCAAAGTGTGGTAGTGTTACTGAATCCCGTCGGGTGTTCGATAAGATTGTAAATAGAGATGTAGTGTTGTGGAATTCAATGCTTGCTGCTTATTCTCAAAATGGGCACCCGGAAGAGTGTTTGAAACTATGCAGCGAGATGGTATTGGGGGATTTTAGGCCTACTGAAGCTACCTTAGTGACGACTATAGCCGCTTCTGCTGATTCAGCGGCAGTTATTCAAGGACGAGAGCTTCACGGGTATAGCTGGAGACTCGGATTTGAGTTAAACGACAAGGTTAAGACTGGGCTTGTGGATATGTATGCTAAGAGTGGCAATGTGAGGGCTGCAAGGGTCTTGTTCGAGGAATTAATGGAAAAGAGGCTGGTTTCTTGGAATGCAATGATTACAGGTTATGGGATGCATGGTCATGCTTATGAAGCACTTGATTTGTTTACTCAAATGGCTGAATATGTTCAGCCTGATCACATTACTTTTGTAGGGGTTCTATCGGCTTGTAACCATGGAGGACTGCTAGATAAAGGGCAGATGTACTTTGACTTGATGATTAACGATTATCGCATAGAACCAACTGTTCAGCATTATACCTGCATGGTTGATCTCCTCGGCCATTTTAACCGGTTGGATGAGGCCTATCGTCTAATAACAAACATGAAGGTAATGCCGGATTCTGGTGTCTGGGGTGCTTTGCTTAATTCATGCAAGATCCACGGAAACGTGGAGTTGGGCGAGCTTGCACTGGAAAGACTAATTGAGCTTCAACCAGATGATGCTGGAAATTATGTGATTTTATCCAATATCTACGCCCAAGCTGGGAAATGGGAAGGAGTTGCAAAGCTCAGAAATCTAATGACTGAACGGAAGCTCAGAAAAAGCATTGCTTGCAGTTGGATTGAGGTTAAAAGCAATATCCATGCATTTGTATCTGCGGATACTTCTCATCCTATGTCTGGTCAGATATATGCAGAGTTAAGCGAACTGGGAGATTTACTTGGAGAAGCTGGGTATATTCCAAATACTTCACCAGTTTTCTATGATGTGGAGAACGACGACAAGATGAAAATGGTGAGCAGTCACAGTGAAAGGCTAGCTATTGCCTATGGACTAATTAGTACTCCCCCGGGGACCAAGATTCTAGTAACCAAAAACCTCCGCGTCTGTGAGGACTGCCATGTTGCAATCAAGCTTATATCAAAAATTAAAGAGAGGGAAATCACCATCAGAGATGTGAACCGCTATCATCATTTCAAAGATGGCGTGTGTTCTTGTGGTGATTATTGGTAAATGATTTGGGATGCAAGTGTTACCATCTCCGAGATGACAACATTTAGAAAAGAATTAACTAAGCGCAGAGACTTTCTTGAAAAGAATCCATCTGAAGAGAACAAGCCATCAGCAACACAAATTTTGTGCCTCACCTCCACAGAACTCTTCTGTGAATTGTGATGACCAAAACTGAGACTTGTTCTTCAAGGGTAACCGCGATGCTCCGTGAAGACTAATTTGGAACGCAGCAGGCAACAGTGCATGCTTAGATGTAAGTTGACCGTACCGATAGCTGCTCGCGCTTGCAAAAGGACTCTTGAATTGTGACAGACCTGAGGCACAACGCCAAGGCCAAATTGACAGTCTTCATGGAAGTCGCTTAGTAACCATGTCGGAAAAGAGCTCTGTTCCGAGAGGGTCAGGAATTTGCAGGTTGGATACAGACGCATCGATTTTGTTAATGTGTCGAAAACTCTTATTTCAAGGAAACGTGATATAGTGTATTGCAAGAACTACTTCACCCCCACCGACTATGGTAATCAACAAAACAAGCCGACCCAAATCCTGATTTCAGATTTACGTTTCAGCTCTCCTTGTTGTTTGTGCGTATGCTACTTCTGTTCTCCGATTGTCTTCTTCTGTGTTAACATTTGTAAAAAATTATAGAAAAATTCTAATCCAAACTCCATAAACATATGACAGTGTTCCTCAGATTCTTGCATCATTGGGATAGAGAATCTTGGTGCAATACATTTGGCAGATAATTTTTGAAAAGTAAAACAAATTACCCAAGAGTATATTGCTCATTTTTCTTAGCATATACTTTTTTGTTTTTCTCTTTTTCCAATATTTCCAATATCACAGGAGCTAACATGCATTTTAGCCCCCAACAAATTCAATGTCCATAAAGATTGGATCCCTTCCAGCTCTGTAATTGAGAGACAACATTTGAAAATGACTTGTTTATTGATAACATAATGTACTAAAAGACCATATATACCAAAGACATCAAAATCAAGAACAAATATTAACTTCGAAAAACAAATTGAAAGCTTATCATCTCCAACGCCCTCCGAATGTCGCCAAATAATCAGCACTCTGAACCAGACATCAAACCAACTAGCGAAGGGCCACACAGTTTAAGATTTTCATACAACAGAAACAGAGCTCAAGAAGTTTGAGACCCCGCAACAGGCTGCTGCGAGAACTGCTCTGCCCTATCCTTCATCTCTCGCGCCTTGCTCGCCAGCTTCGTCTTTGCCGATTCCAGCTGATCCGCCCCCGGCGGGTGTTTCCCCGTCAGATATCTGTAAATCCACGACAGCACACTCAGCGCCGCCACGCCGAAGCCTCCGGATGCCAGAAAACCCGCACCCAGCAAGAAAATGGTTATGACCGCCGGCACCAGAACGGGGCTAAAGATCACAAGCAGCGGAGTGGCGATGGTGAGCGCAATAACAGTCCCGGCTAAAGTGAGGCCAGAGAGGACGAGAAGCGAGCCTCCGGCTGTCACGGCGGTGGCCGCCTTCACTACCCGCTGGGCGCGCGGCTGCAGCTGCAGGTGAGGCGCCCTGGTCTGCTGTTGTTGACCATAATGCTCAGCCATTTCTGTCAAGAACGGAGCAAACTTTGAGGTGAAGTTCTTGATGAAGTGGAAGAGTGGGCGGAGAAAGGAGAAATAAATAGAGGGGGGGAAGGGGGGGGGTACGTGGGGTGGGTGGGGGGTCACGTGTTGCAGAGAATAGCATGCAAAGGTTGCATGCAGCGCAGAGGGGCTTCTTTGGGGACACGTCTGTTTTGGTCGTATTTGGAGGTGGCCTATGCCTGCCAAGCAACTTTGGATTGTCGAAGACGGGTTCGGGGCCCGGGTCGGGTTATGTTGATTCGACTTGATCCAGTTTGGTTTACAAGTTGGAACTGAATTATATATCCACATTTAATCAAAAATTATATTTATTAGGTGGGCCAACCGATGGAGTTGGGTAAGCGTCCATGTCACAGAACCTTTTTTAGGCCAAGAATCTCATTATTGGTTGAATCAGCACGGATCCAATTCATTGGTAAATGAAAAATCTATCTTATTAATACTCAAAAAAAAAAAAAAATCTGAAAATGAGGATAATCAAATATAGTATACTGGTCATGCGATGATTTTTTCTTATTCAAATGTACATACATAATGTACTTACGCCTTATTTATTAAGCAGGATAGGACGAGACATCTAATTTTATTGACATTTCCTTTAATTCAGCGCAACTGAAGACAAATTCCTAAGGTCCGATAATAGGCCTGATTGATGCTTAATAACAATATCTTCTGCTAAGGTGGTATTTTGATCGTGCGGAAACCCAACTCACTTGGATTGGATTACAAAACATTCGTCTAATAAGCTCTCATTTTTCAAGTAACAAATTATATAAATACCTTCCAATGTCACTGAGATTGCATCTTAACCTTATTTGACTTAACAGGTGACAACAGCAATTTTATCTTATACTTGATTCTATTTTTGTTTTTGGAAGAAGAAGAAGAAAACTTTCATTAATTATCTCAAAACCTGCCAACAAAGCAGCAAATTCACCAGACACTGTCCAACCCCAAAAAATAAAGGAAGCATCCTCTGGTTCATGTATTTGTTAGATTTGTGGTAAAATGGGCTATGGTTAGTTGTGGTAAGCTTTTAAAGGCCTTGGGTTGCAATTCAAGAAATAGGCCCATACTATAATAGTCATATGGGCTCAAACACAGAAGAATTTTGAAAATAATTAGATCGGTTATAATTACATCGTATTTTAAATTTTATTCTATTTTAGTCCTTCACCTCTTCAATGCACCGTAATAGTTCCTTATCTCGTAAAGAGATCTTAATATGTTCCCTAACAGTTAAGTTTTAATGCAGTCGAATTAAATTGGATGAAATATTCTACTAATGGGAGGAAAAATTAAAATATTGAAAGAAGTAAAACTACTACTATTAAAATAAATAAATACTTTATATTAATTAGATTTGAAACGATAATCTTATAGTTATAGAAACTTAATTTTGCCAACTAAATTAGTTTTCGTTAGCAAATTTTCTGCTCATCATGTGAAATTCTTTTTTAGAGAAGAAAATAATTGTCCCTAAAATCAATTAATCGATTAAAAAAATAGAGAACGTGAAATATAGCCTATTTATCTAGATTAATATAAAAATAAAGTTGCTTCTACTCACAATTGGCGGTTTGTGATACTGCAACGTCAAATTTTAAAATCGCATTTATATCCTTAAATATTTGAATTGATATAATTACTTATTTATTTTAAACGATTCTCATCATCTTTTGACCACTAATATACTATTATATTTATCCTTCACTTTCGCTTAGGGTAAAATTTATTTTAGTTCCTGACTTTTGATTTTAACTTCAAAATAGTCTATCTTTTTAACCCACTTCAAATTAGTCCTTGCAATGAGCGATTTCCTGTATTATCCTTATGAGACTTCTTTTTTTAGAAAAATAAAATCATTTGTTATTCTAATTTAGAAAAATATAACCATTTTAATTGGTATAATTTATCGTTGGCCAATTTATTCAAATAATAACTTGTTAATGATATATAAACATAACTATTGTGAATCTAATGAACTTATTGAACTTTTCATATAAAAAATTATTTGAATATACAAGTTGGATAAAAGAGTTTGAATTAAAAAAATAGAGCAAAAATATTTAAATAAAAAAAACTTTTGAAATTAGATCATAAATTAAAAAAATAAATATATCAGCTAAAATATTGAAGAATGGTAATATGATCTTAAGTAGACAATCCAATTTGTAGACCACGTACGATTCCAAATACTTAACCAATAGAGTAAGAGGCTCAGAGAAGTCCCCAAGGAGCCTTCCAGCAGCTTGGGCTTAAGGAAGACAAAGCTCAAGAGGGTTTGCGAGCCAAGGGCTCCGGGGGGCCAACGTCACCTTGGCTGCTAAGAAGGGTATTTGCCCAGATAGCAGAAAACCACTCTAGCAGAAAGTGACATGAACGTCTACATGACCAATCACCTGAGAAGTATGACTCCACCTCCACCTAAAAAATGTATCGTTGCCTCATTTTTTATATTATAAGGGGATAAATTGTATTTTTTTACATATAGGTACATGACAAGACATGTACATCAGTTGCAGTGGAATTTGGCAATTGACTTATGAAGGTCAATAAACAACTTTCCTTCCCAAATGCAAAAGGTGTAGAAAAATATTCACTTCTTTTAGTGCGTGCTTCCACACATAGAGTGCACCTTTTTTCTACATCAAGTCTATGTTTTTATGCACAAATTTCCATGGAGTAGAAAACTATATTAAAGTCATTTCCAACCCTTGGAAATGCTTTCATGGTGATGTAATCCCAAATTATCTAAGATATTTTTTGGTCGATTTTCTTTTTAAAGTCAATCTTCAGTACGAATATATGTTTAGGATAAATTATATTTTGTTATTTAAATTATGATCGTTTTTATATTTTGACATTTAATTTTTTTTTTAATGTTGATTTATCATTTTAACTTCACGAAATTTTGTAGTTTAATATTTATAACTATTTTTCCACCAAGTGTTTTATCTAGAAAAAAAATCACATGCAGTGCATATGTAATTTTTAGGATTATGTAATATGATATTTTTCATATATGAACAGTATGTGATGTTTTTACGACAAAAAAAAAATTAAAAAAATGATCATATATGGTAATGTGCAAATTTCGTAAAGTTGATATAGTAAGTTGACAGAAAAAAAAGTTTAGAAGCCAAAGTGTAAAAACAGATATAGTTCGAATGGTAAAATGAAATTTACCCTATATGTTTAGGAGCCTCCAGAGTTTTTCCATTGATAATTTTTAGGTAAATGATGACGTCAGTAAAAAAAAAAAAACTACGTAAATTTTTAATTTTACCTTTCATTTAATGTTCACTTGGTAATATTGTGGGATAATTACACTCCCTTTTCTTAAAATTTTGTGTAGTTATACATAGACCCCCTAAGGTTTGTTTTTGTCTAACAAATAAGTCCCTCCATTACTCAAATTTCACTGAACTTGTTGATATTAACAAAAAAAAAAACTGAATGAAATTTATATTTATCATCGATTGACTTATTATAGGTCAAATAATTTTTTCTTACTAAATTGCCCTTATAACGGTGAAGGTATACCTCCTCACATGCATTAACGTGTGAAGACGTATAAAGATAATTTGGTCATAAAAAGATTTATTTGACCTACAATAAGTTAATAATAAGTTAATCGGGGATAAATATAATTTTTTCTTTTTTATTAATATCAACAATTAATCTCGGTGAATTTTGACTGGTGGAGTGATATATTTGTTAGACAGAAGCAAACCCCAGTGGTGTTAGATGTAATTTTTCAAATCACAGAGAGTTTAAGTGTAATTACACCAAATCTCAAAGAAGAGGAGTATAGTAATCTCTAATATTTTTATACTTGTAAATGTATATATATGTAAAGTCAAAAGAGTTTAATTGTGACAAATATTATTATCAAATCATAACCATTTGATAGAAAATAATCGTTGATGGACGGAAAAACTAGTCATCTTTTGGTATTTTTTTTACCTCCTATATCTAACATCATTATTGCGTCTATTTTTTGAAAATATTTTGTACTTCATCTAGTGCTTCAAGATATAAATGCAAAAATGGCATATATCACCACATATATAGAAGTAAAAAAAGTACAAAAATATAACTAGATTTTACATTCATAAATGGCTACATTTTATTCAATTGCTACAATAGAAATAATATTTTATTATAATTATATCATTTTGACTTTATAAATATATATTACATACCCCTTACGAGTATAAAAATATTATTAGGGAGAATGTTGAATGTGGGGTAATGAAAGTTTATGTAATTATTTTATTAACATCGGCATTTTTCAACCCTAACAGAAGGGGTCAGTTCTAAATGGGGAATGTTTAGAGGGGACATAAGCATAATTTTGAAAGTTTTTGGGGGACAACATAATTTGTATTTTTAAAGAGATCTAAGTGTAATTAATTCTTAAATTTATCCGAAAATTAGATCTTTTAAATAAAAATAAATATCCAATATGCAATTAGGCCAATATTACTTTTCATAATAAGGGTTTCTTTAAATTTTATCATAGTTACAAATATTTTCTCGTTATTTAAAAAATTACAAATATCTCCCTAAAATTAATAATTATCTAATAAACACTCCCTCATGACAGTCCATTGTAGGGAATATTTATTAGACGATCATTAAATTCAGTGAGTATTTATAATTTTTCAAACAATAAAGAGTATGCATATCGTAAGAGAATCAATTATAATATATATTAAAATTAAAAATCAACATCATGTAATTATGATTAATTTTATTTTTATCATGATTCAATAAAGATATATTTATCAAAATTGAGAAGTCAAATACAACTGAAAACTCATATGAATATCATCGACTTAAGTACGAATTTGTCAAATTTCATTGAAGACTTTTAATATCTTGATAGAATCAATTCTATGCCTTCATAAATAAATATGTTATAGTCGTCCACGACTCATAGTCATGACGTCTCTACTCTCAATAATCCAATGCTCATATTCATAATTATTAAATGGATTCCGATTCGTACACTTTTTTACATTAATTTTAGCGATATAATTTAGATCATTTTTATATATTATGTTCCGTATTCCTCATGTGTTTAAATAATTTTATACGTAGGGAAATTTATAAACTTGATATTTCGACAAAATTTTTATGCGAGAAGATATAATTTTATATTTTTAAAAGGGGTCTAAGTGCAATTAACTCTAAGTATTATTACAACATATAAATGTTTAATTAAATAGTACCCAAAAAATTTGTAAAAATTATTAGGAATAATTACACTCCTCTCCTCTGAATTTGGTGTAATTACACATAAATCCCCTGTGATTTGAAAAATTACATCTAGCAGTCCCTCTGTTAGTCAAAATTCATTGAATTTATTGATATTAATGGAAAAACTGAATGAAAATTGATACTTACCCCCACATTGACTTATTACTGACATATTGCAAGTCAAATAATTTTTTTCAAACTAAACTACCTTTATAATGGTGAAGATATACCTTCTCATGTGCATCAATACATGAAGACGTATGAGAGTAATTTGAAAATAAAAAAAAATCATTTGACCTATAATAAGTCAATCGAGAGTAAAAATAGATGTTTTTTGAATTTTTTTATTAATATAATTAAATTCGGTGAATTTTGACTAATGGGGGAACTTATTCGTTAGACAGAAGTAAACTTCAGGAATGCTAGATATAATTTTCCAAACCACAGAAGATCTAAATGTAATTACACCAAATTTCAGAAGACGAGAATATAATTATCCCAAATTCTTAAATAATTTGTGTAAGGCGCGACATCTAGAACCACTGAAATTAAATGATTCCTGAAAATAAAAGTAAAAGTGCAGATGGGAGGAACATTTCATGGTTTGAACTGAGGAAGATGCTCAAGTCAAAAAAAAAAAAAAAACAAAAAAACAAAAAAAGGAATTACAGGAATATTTCATTATCTCTAGAAGGTATATCTATTAAATACCACAGTTGTATGTGACTGGGTGCATTTCTGCTGATGAATTCGCATGGTGGCCGCACACTTGGTCCACACACAACACACAGTTGATCAAAGATTTAATTGCATTTGTTGCACTATTTATAAAAAAGGGACAAACAAAAATTCTAGATATAGGGATTATAAATAATAATTTTAAATTATATTTTTCCAATTATAGACATCGGGAACTAAATTTTAGATATGATCGAAATTTGTTGAGATGGACAATATTAGAACTCTTTTATTTGTAGTTTTTATTTACTAAATATTTGTTTATCTTTCATTCGCTCATGCGCGCTTATATAAAAAGAAATGTCCAATTGTATAAAATAAATTTTGAATTATTATTTTGTATATAATAATAAGTTATAACAAACTATTTAATACAATATAAATTTTTCAACAAAAAAAAAGTTATACCCCTACCCCTCGGCCCTCTTGAACCCCCCCACCCCCACCCCCAAAGAAAAGGGAGACGTTATCGCCCAAATTGGAGAGTCGGTAATTGGTGTCGTTTGTTGGGGTCGGCATTGTCGTGGCTGGGGCAGCGGCAAGGGTAGGGGGCGAGGGTAAAGGTGGGGGGTGGGGTAGGGGGTTAGTTTTTATTTTGATTTATATTATATAAAATAATAAATTTATTTTTTATAATTTGTAATTATCTATAAAATAATAATTTTATTTTTTTATAATTTTATGTATTTATATTTTTTTTATGTCAGTAACACACTTAAGTTTATTTTCTTTTCTTTCTTTGTTTTTTTTGTAATTGATATATTTATTTATATATTTTATTTTAATCTATAATATATTTTAAAGTGCGTCAAATTATTTATTATACGCACGTAGTGACCCTTGCATATAAAGATAATAATTTATAAGTAGAACAATAAAGATAATAATTATCCAAATAAAGTTAACTCTAAACTACTCAAATTCGACTCATGAACACGTACAAACACCTTATATATTATGTGAGAAAAGAGTAAAAGATTCATTAAACTTAGAGATAAATAAATCGGGTCAAAAAAAAGAAAAACACTAACAATTCAACGTAGCGAAAGTCTACGAAGCACACTTCTGTTGCAAGAATTTGATTTGTAAGAATTAACAAATCAATACACCAACCGTCTCCGACAAATATCTCATCAAGAGATTGATGACTTTAAAAGGTCAATGGAAAATTTTAATCTTAAATAATATTATTAAAAAATAATAAAAAAAATCAAATGATTTATAAATTTGTGTACAAGTGAATTGATTGTAATTATATATTTTTTATTTTAATTATAAAAAATTATTGATAAGTATATAATATAATTAATATTATAATAAATAAATAAATAATATGAAAATATATTTATATTCATACCAGTGGAATTTGAAAGCATAACGTTATTTTATGTCAACGATGATCTCATTTTCGTTCCTACTACGGCGTACCATTCAATCTCGACCGTTGAAATTGGGAGTCCCATCAAAATTTTATAATTTTACACGTTACACCAGATCACACGCATTGTTTCTATACATATACGACCAAGCAGGCATTATCACAGTTCCAGCTCATTCACACCACCAATAACTGTCCGCCAACTGGCAATGGTGTCATTTGGTGATCAACTTGACACACATTGGATTGGCTCTCCACTTCCAGCTCGGCTTGCTCAGCCGCTCCTCCCTCTTTCCTCCTCTTCGGCGAGCCACTTTCCGAGCCAGATGTAACAGTCGAGGCCGTCGAAGCAGAAGGCTCAGGCGATTTCCGCTTCGCCGTCACTCTCACCGGCTCCGGCTCATTTAACCCGATCTTGTGCGGGAAGTTTAGCAAAGCCTTCGAGCCACGCATTTTATAAGCGGCTCTGTCATAAGCCAAAGCCGCTTCCTCAGCCGTTTCATAAGTTCCAAGCCACACCCTCGCCCCGTTTTTAGCCGGGTCCCTTATCTCCGCCGCGAACTTCCCCCACGGCCGTCGCCTCACTCCTCTATAGTGCCTCCCCTTAGGCCCCGCCACCACAGGCGCCACTGAAACCGGCGGAGCACCCACGAATTCCGTCCTCACGGCAGCCAAGCTCATGTCCTGCTCGTCCTCAAACCTGGGCTCCGCTTTAACGTCGTTAAACGGCGTCCACCCGTCGTTAACGGCGTCGCGCAACACCCCATAGATGACCATATCCTCAGAATCATCAACTTTCAACGGCAAGTCGCCCCAGGTTTCCGTCAAGCAAGGAATCAGGCTACTGAAGCTGGAGCTCCGGCGATACACCGGCGGCAAACCCACCGGCGTCAACTCACCGAAAATTGAACGGGACATGAAGTATAAGATCAATTCGCAGATGGGTTTCACGAATTTCGATAATTTTGTTAGGAAACAGAGAAATTTAAACTGATTGAAGAGGAAACCAAAAGAAAGACGTACAAAATCTGAATTTTGGGGAAAAAAGGAAGGTCGGGTATATATAAAGGGTAGAGAGAGAGAGATAAAAGGTGCATGCACCCGTGGGTACATGGGTTTTGAGGAAATAAATTATAATTTTTTTTATTTATATTTTTCAGTATTATCATGTATATCCGATTGATGAATTTAAATTTAAACCGAATTTGATCGAATATAATCACATAATAAATGCAATATATTTATTATATAATTTAAAATAATAATTAATTATATAATAAATATATTATATTTATTTTATAATAAATTTAATTAAATTATTAAATTCGATTTAAATTAAAAAAAAATTATGTTAAACATAGTGTACGAATTTGTAGGAAGGTTCATGGAAAATAGCAAGTGGAGCAAGTGGTTGGCGTAAGGTATAATATCACGTGGTTAATAAGGACAAGATGGGTATTATTTTTGGAATAAGGGATGCTGGCGTCATATTTATGACGTTGTCGTGCGTCACTTTAAGAATGGAAAATGTAGTAGCACTTCTTTTGTCGTGTGGATAAATTAATTGGAATGTGAAGACATTGAAGCTGTCGAATGGGGAATGGATGTCGTGTTTTGGGGAGTGGATCATTTTGGATTCATCCTTCTCAGATATTCATCTCAATCATATATGTACTTACCGTAGGAAAATATTCTAATTTCCTTTTATTATTTATTTATTTATTTAAAGAAAAAGTGTGAGATAATATGGATAACTAATTAAAATTGATCAAATAAATCAATTTTAAATATATACAAAATATAAATAAAATCAATTGAATAAAGTAATTTTGTTTCCTAAACCGCAAGACACAAAATAGACGCGGTTAAAAGTAACTAACACGAGCTAATACTGTCATGCAGTATGGTTGTTGTAAAATTTTTGGACACAATATTATTTTTTTGTCATTTTTTTGTAGACGGTATTAAAAAAGAGGCAATATGTTTTTATTGTCAATTTTTCATACGCAATATTAACAAAAATAATAAATTTAATATTAAATTAAAATTAATATTTTGATAAAAATACATTCTTATAATAATAATTTTTTTTTATAAAAATTAGACGGTGCAGCTACTTTGAATAAAGTTGCACAATATGATTGTTTTCGATTTTTGTACACAATATTAGTGAACACGCAATGTTACTTTTGTTAATTTTTTGTACACAGTATTAATAAAAAATATTAAAATTTATTATCAAATTAAGGTATTTTTTTCGATAAAAATACATTCTAATAATAATTATTTTTAAGAAAAATATTAAATTATTATTATTCTACATACATATTTTTTTACTTTTGATTCAGATCCGGTATTTATAATACTGCATCCGACCAAAGCAGAGACAACAACCCGCTTTCTGCAAGCTGTTGTCTTGCTTTTTTTCTCTAATGGCTAAGCCACTGTGTTAGATAGCGGTTTTGCCTATTTTTTTTTAAAAATTCTCAAACACCCATTTTTTTAATAATTTATTTATATTTTGCATTAATTAAATAATTCTTTTTTTCTTAATCTTTGGCGATTCTGAAGGAATCAATATATGTCCTCCCTGTATTGGTAAATAATCAAAAGTTTGCATTAATTTTTATTTAAATATAATTATAATTAATTACCACGATTTTAATTCATACCCAATAAAATTATAGCCAATAGTAAAAAAAAAATTCTAATGTGTCTTTACTTCTATTACACTGACGTTTAATCTGCCCCGAGAGGCAATGTGGCACATTATTAAAATCATAGAAAATGATTTATTATTTTATTTATTAGAGGGATAATTTGTTTTAAGCTCTATATATAGAGGCAATACCATCAACAGGAGAAATAAGTTAAATTAAAGAATTAATTTAAATCTGGGGAAAAAGCTTAACTAATTATGTGTGCTAGCTTTAGAGCATAAAATAACCTTATTTTTCTCAACTGGGAAATATTCTAATATTGTTTTGCTTTGTCCCTAGTGGCAGTTTGCTTTCAGACATCTCATCAACTTTAAGATTTTATTATTATTATTATTATTATGAAACCAGCTGCAAGAATTGGACGGTTGTTATACCATCATGACATTTTTATTCTGAAACGATCAATATTATTTGCACATACGAATAAAATAATTTTAAGATGTTTCGACGTTCTGAGTTTTTAGTGATTGCAATCATGTTTGTAGTTGTGGGTTGTTTGGTTGATTCATTTGGGCACATATTATTTAAGTGATTTATTGTCAAAAATTATATTTCATATATATATAAAAAAAATATATATGTATTTGATTGTCGTATCACGCTGTTCATATTTTTTAAATTTACAAAGATACCCTAAAGAAGAAGATGGTCTCTTCTTTCTGAAATAGGGTTTGTTGATCAACTTCTCTTTAATACGAGGGACAAATTGGACTTTACACCCACTAATTGAGTGGCGTGTTTTATTTATCTTTACTATTAATTAAGTCGATAAAATTATACTTTTAGTCCTATCGTATAGGTGGTTCAATTCATTTAGTCTTTTATTTTACGGAATTTTTAAAATGGTTCCCAAATTGGCAAAAACTAGACACATCTAATCATTTGGTTTACAGGATTTTTATGATGGTTTCAGAATTGAGAAAATTCGATACATTTAGTCCTCTACCTCATGGGATTTATGAGAACAAATGTGTCGAATTTTTCTAATTATGGGACCATTCTGAAAATCTCGTAATGCATAGGACTAAATATGTTGAACCTCCTATCTGATGGAACTAAAAGTATAATTTCGCCATTAAACTAGAAAAAACTTATAGTAATTATCATTGATAGGCAAAATATATTTAGACTACAATACCGTCAATTATATTTATTTTTAATTTTTTCACCATCACTTTAAAGTTAAATTTCCTATCAATTCTGATTAGTTGTTCATTTTATTTTTATTTTTTATTTAAATAAATAAATATAATAAAAATTCAAATTATGCACACTCATATAGTATTATTCAATTCCTAGCTTAAATTAAAATTAGATCAAGCCAGTAAAACTTATGGGCTTGATTTTTTTATTAATAATGAGCTATAAAATATATATATATATATATAATTGAACACTGAAGTAGGTCTCAATCATATGAATAATTGTGATTATTTGCAGAGTTGACATCTTAATTAAACCTCCTAAAAAGACCTATTAATTAGAGTAGGTAAGGAAATTCTTTCTTTTCATATATATGGATGATATGATTATGATTATAATTATATATATATATATATATATATAAATCCTTACATTAATCAAAGTGGACTGAGTGTAATAATTACAAAGGTGTTTTGACGTTCACCCATATGTTTTTTTTCCCTGTCCTAAGTGGAAGAACTTTAATTATGAAATTAAACACTTCTAGGTAGAACAAACAGTTTTTTTTTTCTTATTCCTACCTAGTAATTAGTGGGTGAAAGGGTAAATCACATCAACATCTCTGCTACTAAATTTAATTATATAAATATTTTTTATTACAAAGATTTTCATAAAAGTTATAAGGATTTCTGACTTTTTTTTTCAAGATTTTAATTTTTTTTAATTATTTTGATCATATTAATTACAAAATTATTTTTACTAATATCTTATAAGCTCTATAATCTCATTTTATCCAAATACTTGAAATTTGCAGCTGGTCTTCATACTAGTAAAGTAATTTCACTAACCTATTTTAATTAATTTTAGCATCATCACATAGTTGTACAATGTAATTTTAATTAATATATACACACCACGTGCAGAACGGGGATCGTTTATAAATTTAAATTATCTCATAATAATTATAACATAAATACAAAATCATTTCTGTGTAATTAATCACATTTAAAATGACTAAACATGACCAAATAAGTATGTGCATGATTTCCATGCCATCACTTTCAAGGTTCCACATGCATTGTCAAGTCTAAGTATATATATATGCTACCCTAACAAATTTTAATATAATTTAAATCGAGTTTGGTTCGACTTAAATTAATGATACGATAAATTATTATACTTGTCGTGTTATTAGTGTACAGTTTATAGAAAGTGATCAATTATATAACAACTACATTACATTTATTCTGTCATTAATTTGATTCGACAAAATTTATAGCTTAAGATCTGAAAAAACACGAGTACAAAGATATTCTTGTCACAACCACCATGGTGAAGACAATTAAACCCATTGATCTCGAAACAATGTCGCACACATGAATTTCATGTCTTACATTATTGCCTTTCGAGTCACCAAGACATACAAAGTATTCCAATTCACACTCTTCGTAACGTACAATGAGGTCGTCGTCTTATCTCCACATAGAACATAATTGTCGCACGATCCCAACGTTAGCATAAAGTAATTGTTTCCATACCAACGTCAACTTTCGACAACATATGTTTCTGAAATTTCTATGCTTTTTTGGACATAAAAAATAGGTTTAAATGCATGTTTGGTTCTCTAACTAAAATTGTTTGCTGTTTTCATTTATTAATTTTTTTCAGAGTAGCATATTGATTCTATGTCTTTTTAATTTTCGTGATTTTAATTCTTTTTTATTTGTGATTTACCTTAATTATCTCGTTGAAAAAATGCATGTGCATCTTATGTGACTTTTTTAAAATTGGGGCTATGTATTGTTTCTATTGGCTCATTCTTTTCCCAATATTTTTGTCCTTAACTTTCTAAGTTAGCATTTTGATCCTTAATCTTTATAGTTTAACAATTTCAGTCCTTTTTTTTTTTTTTGCTGGAGTTCAACTCTACTAACAAAAAATGTGAACTCCGACAAGAAGAAAAACGACTAAAATCAATAAAGTCAAAGAAGTACAACATTAATGTACTATCTAAAAAATTATACACCAAATGACATAAATTACAGAATAGGAATGAATTTAATCCTTGAAAATACTGAACACGTGCGTCAAATTCATCGAAATTCCAAACTAATTATTACCTTTCCGACCTATGTAACATTTTTCTACAACATGAGTAGATAGATTAGATCATGGCTGCTTAATTCCATATGTGGCACCTAATATTGGAAAATGTTGGGAGGAAAGTAGTGTCGATGGACATGTAGTAGCGTTGGTGTGTTGTACTGTGACATGAAATGAGAAACATGTGTCGTGGTCCTCGTCTTCGTCGTCTTGTCACTTATGGAGTCGACATTCACTTCATTTCATGTACTTTGCTCAAGTTTTGAATACCGTACTGAGAAAGACTTCTCAATATTCTTACAAATTTCTTTGTTTATTTGTCTGCTAGCTGGCTGCGTAAACATAATCATAATGTTTGGATTCGTTTTCTAAGTGTTTTGTTGTGTTTTAAGAGATAGAGAGAGAAAAACAAAGATAAATAAGTGTGTATTAGAGATAATATGTATGTTTGGATTTGTTTTTTAAGATAATTTAAAATAAGTATTGTACGTTTAATGTTGTGTTTTGGGAGACAAAAATTACTATTTATTGT
The DNA here is from genome assembly GCF_026168435.1 of Sesamum indicum. Classification (NCBI taxonomy): domain Eukaryota; kingdom Viridiplantae; phylum Streptophyta; class Magnoliopsida; order Lamiales; family Pedaliaceae; genus Sesamum; species Sesamum indicum. Next base: position 14,282,285 of record NC_142660.1, on the reverse strand, counting down.
CAATTCATAGTCAAATCATGTCTTTTTTATATATATTTATATATATATGTGTATATATATACGTATGTATTTATGTTAAAACAGTTTAAAACACCTAAATAAGGTGTTTTTGAATGATGGCAAACATTGGGTATGTTTTGACTCGTCTCGGAGATAATTTAAAAATGAAAACAAACATAGCGAATGTATTTGTGATAGGATTAATATATAGTTCGGATAAATAATCAATTACATTATAAATGTGTTACAAATTTAATTTAGATAAAAAAATTTGTGGACCCTTTACTCTTCCAACATTGAGTTGCAGGAACTTTCATTTGAAATCAAATAATATCAAAATAGGCTTAGTTGATGATGAACAATAAAATATGTAACCATATAGTACGAAAGTGTGTGCGTAATAAAAAGGTATATTTCTTGTTGTTTGAGTTCAGATTGTTTCATTTCGTATAAAATTGATGATATTCTCCAGACCTCAATTCAATTTCTGAGAACATGAATGGAAAGATGTATTTTCAATTTAAATTTCATGACTGTTTTGATTCCATGGTTGCAAGTATATGTCACTAGGAAAAAAAAAATTATTAGCTATAATTTTAATAGTTATGGACTAAAAATCATGGTAAATAAATTTTATTGATGATGATTAAATAAAATCGATGCAAAAACACAAATTTACCACCCAAGAAAAAAGTTGTTTGCCATGGCTTTTAAACATTATTGCATGACCGTGGTCAATAACTATTTATTACGGCTATTTTATTTTTAAATATGGCAATTAATTATAGTTAAATATTGCATTTTTGTAGTGTGTTCTTAACTTACAAGATATTAAGACATGTAATTTTATTTTATTCTTTTAGATGAAAAATAATAGAGGTAATTCCATTTCAAGTACCACAGTATAGGGGGTATTGCAAGTCAGGTACCTCGCTTTATAAAATAGCCAATTTTGATATTGGACTTTACAAAGACTTGCAATTTTGGTACCTTACTTTAATTTTGGTCTCTAAACTTTCTAAAAGTATCAATTTAACCCCCAGATTTTTATTTTGTTTTAGTAGAACTATTCCCATAACTACACACGCTTAATAATAAATAAATATTTGTTCCCCTATTGAAGGATACAACTACTTAGCCTCCTATTAAGAGGACTATACTGGTTGGGGAAATCCTCTTAAAATTGAGAAAATTAAAACTACAAGTAGTCAAAAACTTCAAATCTTATGTTTTGAAGAGTAGGAGAAAATTTTTTATAATCTCTGCTTTATTGCCTCTTTATTTATAGTCGTCCACATACTTCAAACTTATTTTGGATTAAGCTACTGCGTTCATCATCTTCTTGTCCTTTTTTTATGACGTTGTTGCGTTCGTCATCACCGCGTCCTTTTCAGTTATTGGTCATGATGGCTTGTGGCCATGTCATTGCTAGCTGACTTTCTTGCTTTACTGTTTGTTGGCTTTTGTCATCTTCTGCCGACAGTTTCCTTCTTGAATTTTTACATTCTATGGCTTTTACTTTGCTTTGTAAAAATTTTTTCTTTTACCCTTGGATTCTTCCTTTAGATCTTGCATCTGTTCGTCTAAATCCCTAAGATAAGCCTTTGTTGGTCCAGTTTTCTGACCAGATTTGTATGATCTGGCCTTTAATTTGGACCACCATGATCTCCGCCTAAAAGAGGTTCTTCTAGAGCTCCTAAGGTGAGAGTCACTGTTCTGCTTCTTCCTCATCATCTTGATTCTCTTATAATCGTAGGAAAATCATTGTTATCACAACAGAGAGGGATTCGTTTGATCTTACCCCTCAGCCTCTTCAAGTTTCTCTGGATGGAGATAATATTCTTCAGCTTTTCTTTAAGAAAAGACATTCTCCTTGCAACTAAATTCAGTTGTCTTTCAGGTACTTTGTTTGACCGGATCAATATCTCCCTCCATGGACTGCAGATTTCTGCAAAGAACATTAGAGCTATTATTTCTGTTGCTACTCTACATTGGAGGAAATACTTGCAAAACAATCTACTACACAAATACTTCTTAGTTCAAGCCAAAGAGGGCTTGTGCGTATTTTCTCTAGCCTTCTCTGCTTCACTTCCTTTTTTGAAGTATCTGACTCCAAAGAAGTGTATCTTGATAAGCCTTCCTAGTCGATCTACTATCGCGCTCTTCGAATCTCAGGCAAGGATACCGATTTTGGTATCTTTTGGGGTATTATCTCATCCGATCTTCACATAACCCTCGAGTACTAGGGTGGTTGGTGCTATTTTTATGGCTGCAATCTATTCATCTATCCACGTCTCGATGTTTCGAAAGTCGATAACATCCAGGTTGAGTACGGTGCCATATGGGTGCAAGGGCTGAAGCATGGTCCCTGCCCAAAGTGTACTTTTAGATGCTCTCTTGGGATTTCTTCTTGGATTTTCTCTAAGTCTGGTTCCCACAAATGTTGGTGTCGTGTTATTGTGGAAATCTGTATTTCCCAAAGTATACTTCCTTCTGGCGGTGGTAGCGTTGAAGTGATTTCATTGGTTTGAATGTTAACTAAGTGCACAATCCCAAGTTAGGAAAAAATTCAGCCAATTCTTGTAGATCTGATAGATTTGCCCTCGTTACCTCTATTTTATGGATTTGATGGCTTCAATAATCATATCGTCTCTTGTCTTCGACTTTGGAATCTCCATTATTTTTTTCTTTTGATGTAGAAGAGGTACTAATCCAAGGGCATCAATGATCCATTCTTGTCTAGATCTGGAAGGATCTTAAAGATCTCGTTAATCTTTTGGTTCAAAGTTTCTATTTTTATAGATATATAAATTAACCTATGTTTATAGTTTTGAAATTATCTTTTGGATTTCTCTTAGATCTTGAGAGATATTCGAAGTACCCGGCTCGAGTTCTTTCCAATCAGTCCCCTTAATCATAATTTATAGAACTGTATTAGTGAAAAAAATTACCCATTCCACGTATCCTTGCTGGTAATCTACCATGGACTTTGGTTGCATATATGGTTTTTGCAGTATTTCCTGGTAGCACCTTTTGGATCTGGTGAATTCTCCATCATTCTTTTTGTTCCTCCTCAGTAAGATGTTCAGGATTCGACTTTGTAGTCTTTTTTAGAATTCCTAAGACGAAATTCTTTCTCTGCTTTTCTAAGGTCTAGAAATACTTCTGGTTGTCACTCGAACCATCGTTCGATGTTTGGAGGTGATCTTCTCCTTTCTAGAATTTCCATAAAGAAATTTCATCTTTGATCTTTCGGAACCTGAAAGTAATCCTTGTTGTAACTCGAACTCTTGTCCGGTTCCATTTTCTTGAAAGTCTCCTCCATTAATGGATAAAATATCTAAAAGTAATATTAACACATACATTTTTTCAATAAACCTAGGCTCTTATACCATTTTCAAGAAATGCGACTAGATTTGCGAAAAACCAAACTTTTGGGGCTAAAATGATACTTTCAAAAAGTTAGAGCATGGTATCAAAAGTGTCAAAACAGAAACTAAGGTACTATAATTGCAACTTTCATAAACTACGGTATCAATCTTGCTGAATCTTCGATATTGTGGTACTAAATTTGGATATTTTAAAAAGTATGATACCTGAATCGCAAAGTGACCTATATTACGATACCATTTTTGCTTTTAACCCAAAATAATGTAATAATAATTTATATCGTGCAAAAACAATCTGCAATTTGAGATAATATAGTCACCTCTAAAATAAAAAAAAAAATATGCAGAAAAATCCTTGTAAAACCCAATTACGCAATAATATGTGCATATACATATACTTATATAATAGAAAAAGAATACTAGAATATTAAATTTTTTTATAAAAAAATAATTTTCCCTATTTTTATAATGAACAGTGATTTTTGTCTCTTAAATTCCAACATCTAACACATACTCACTTATTTTAAAATATTTTAAATTACCACAAAACACAAAACCAAACGTACCATCTATCTTCAACACACATTTATTTATCTCTATTTTTCTCTCTTTATCTCCAAAACACAAAACAAAATACTCAAAACACAAAATTTCTCTTCTTACCCCAAAAATTTCTTTGATCTGCAAAATAAAATTATTACAATTACGGATTAATTTCCAAATTCGATTTGGAACAAATAGACTGGGAAAAATCAAACAATTATAACAAGTTGGGAAACTTGCCTAAAAGCAATGAACCTGCAGCTTCTATTGTTCTTTCTTTTCTTCTTTTTATTTTTCATTAAATTAATTATATATGTACATTCCCCATAACATAAAAATAAAATATAATTGAAATACAGCAAATTGGCAAGTTACACACGTGGGCTTGACCAAGAATTGCCAAATCAGATGAAAACAAATGTTGTAGGAACAGAACAGCGCAGTTGAGGGGATTTTCAACGTTCAACCCTTGGAATATCAGACTTTCTCACACTGCATCAATGGTCCTACGTTGACGCATTAAATGGTCGTACGTTTGACAAAAAGTCAATCGTACAATCGTTCAGTTTCTTGTTATATTAATTAAAATACTTCATCTCTGCTCCTACTTATTCATTCATTTATTTATTTTTTATTTGGATGTTTATCTTATCTTTTTTTTTTTAAAAAAAAAAAACCAACTTACTTCAATACACCTTTACAAGATATTTACATTACATTATCAGGACCCAATTCTTATCGTAAAACTCAGTACAAATTACTTTTCTTCTTGAATAACTCGACCCGCCTAAATCAGAATAAGTATAATATAATTAATACAAGACTTTAGTTTATAATGTGACCCAAATAACTCATATCAAAACGTAAAACCTTGGTCAAAAGTAAAACTTACGACGAATATTACTTAACTATGACTATGCACCAACTACTAGTTGTTGCTTATATAAGTGAAGTCAAAATATTAATAATAATTAGAAATTATGCCAAAAGTTTTTGCATAAGTACATTACAAGAAATATAATTTTTTGTTATAATTAATATTTCTATGGGTAAAAGAAAAATCGTAGTGAAATAATTAACTTAGTGAAAATCGAAAATATTAATTAATTATAATGATGATGGGAAAAGTCGAAAGATATTATTGCAGTGATGTGAATGAAGTTCAAATTCAACGATGATGATGTAGCCAAGAATGTAGGTTGTTACAACCTTTCTATTCTACGGTAACAGCCAAGACTCTACAATATTAAATATCCTCCAACCAACCATGTAATAATGTATATATAGTAAATCGAATATAATACGTGATCACACGAGCTACGCCTTATAATACCAATTGTATAGATATGAACATTATATTTAGGTAAATTACAATCATTTTTTTTCGAGGTTCAACATAATTATAAATACATTTTTGCTATTCGAAAAATTATAGATACCCCCTAATTTTAACGTTCGTCTAACAATGAGCCCATTCCGTTAGGTTTTCATCCATTTTTTGTAATGAACTGACTAAAATGCCCTTTTGAATTATAAATTATAATTTTATAATTTTTTAAAATACTTTTATGAACTAATGTTCCCTCTAGATTATTTATTTTACTCGTCCTCAATTTTTTTTATATTTTTCAAATACTATTTTTATTTTTTCAAAACATTCAACAAGGGTAAAATAGTAATGCCCACTTTATCGTCTAGGGGCTACATAAGTATTTTTCATTTGAAGAAGGTATTTGTAATTTTTTCAAACAATGAAAGTGTATTTGTAATTATGCCAAATCTCAGGGGAGGCAGTTGTAATTTACCCTTATATTTATTAACTTCATGTCAACTGCCATTGAGATCAGCTTACTCGATCGATAGGCAAAACTATATTTTTAGTTTTATAGAATTGGGAGTTCTATACTTCTAGTTCTCTGCTTTATAGAATTGTTAAGATGGTAAAAAAATTAAAAAATCTAGACACATTTAATCTTCAATGATCTTAAATTGAGAAAACTCGACATGTGTAGTCCTCTACTATACGGGATTTATGGAACTAAATATGTCCAGTTTTTTTCAATTTTGCGACTATTTTTTAAAATCTCGAAAAGAATATAACTAAAATTTTCAAGTTTTTTTAATTTTAAAATTATTTTAAAAATTTTCATAAAGTAGAGGACTAAAGTGTTAGATCCTCTATCCGGTGGAATTAAAAGTGTCATTGGTCCGAGGGATAAGGTCGAGGTTTTTACAATTAAAATATTGTGGGTATTGATATAAATGTTGGTATAGTAATTTGTTTTTTTTTTTTTTTGTCTAATTTGAGCATATTTAAATTATTGATATATTGAATCAGTTTTTAAATTGAAATTTATGTAAAGAGTTGCATATTGTTAAAAAATATAAAGAAATATTCACATCGATCACAAATTATGCCACTAAAGAAAATATAATACTAATGACAAATATCAAGTGATAATTTTAAAATTATCACTAAAAATATATATCAAGTGACAATAATTTTTCTCTTGTCATTATATATAATTATTGGTAACAACTATTATTTGTTGTCACTAAATTGTCACTGTACATATTTCACTAACTGTATTTAGTAACAACTTTGTGCACATTTTTTTTTGTCACTAAATCTTGTTAATAACATTTTTTATAAAATAATAATAATAATTATGAATAATAAACAAACAATTATCATATATTATTCGTGACATTCAAATTCGTTGTAATAGTCATGAATCTTTAATTTTACTACACAGACATCTTGATTTGTTGGTAAAAAATAAAAAAGGGGGCGAAAATAATTAAAAAAAAAAAAGAGGTTCGTGCCAACATGAAATATTATTATAATTTGGTCGACAAGAACATAGTCAAAATCAAATTACATACGTAAAGAATCGAAAAGAGAATTCTCAATGTTGCAATAAGATAAAACTGCATTATAATAAACTATATATATATCAAATAGAAATTAATTTGAACGTAATCATCCAAAGATATGGTAATTGAATAAAATTAATTTTCTAATGAATGCGTCTTTGGTTATTACAAAACTTGCGCCGAAAAGGGTTCGCATTTGGACCCCTTAGCCAACAACACTGCAAAAGTAGGTTAGAACTCAATTTCAAACTAAAACTCCCTTTAATTATTATTATTATTATGACAGTCAAAAATAAAGTATTTTATGTTTGTCGGAAGAAATTTTATGTGAACGCTTGGAAGAATCAAGATCAATATTTTTCTTTAATGCTTATTTTAATTTAAAACTATTGAGTAGGTGTGCAAGTTGTGGAATATTAAGCAAATTTGGAATAGGTTTCTTATGGAAAAAGGAAAAGACATATTCAATTCACTTCCATCCCCAACCAAAACATTATGTAATCTTGAGGTTTTTAATATTGAAAAGTTTGCTGTCGATGATGTCTTAATTTGGTGGTTAATATTAATGTTCCGTGAATATATAAGTCTGAGGTTGTATAGAATCGACTTATACTAAACGTATATGTATTTATCGCATTTAATGTGAGTTTATTAATCGAATCAATGTATTGTTCAGTCTATTGATGTTGATGTAATTATATAATTGTTGTTCCTATAATTAATAAAAAATAAAAAAATTGCATTAGTGCGGGTAGATATTTGATTTTATTGTAGTTTCTTGTCCGTTTGTTTTTAAAATATTGATATATTTAATGGGATATTGTAATTATATGTATGAAAAATAAAAAAAATCACTTCGAAACTTAGGGTTGTATTTGGATGGATCAAATGAAAATATACATCTAACTAAACCATATAGATGATTTTCTTATATTATTATAAATAAAAATTATTTCACATATAGTATTTTTAATACGTAATACCACTCTCTTTTCTTTGACATGTAACTGAGAAGTGTTAAATAAATCATAATAAACTCGAAAAAATGAGATAAATATTCATATATAATAAGATAAACACTACACGTTCGGTGAGACTTAAATCCATGACTTTGAAATTATACATATATATTAAAATAATATATATAGTAATTTAAAATCAAGAACATGAATCATTACTACAGTCGATAACAACGTTGACCAAATCAATATTTTCAGATTACAACACTCAACCAACCTTCAAAGATGACTTAAATCATAATCCACAACAAATAAAGATATTAATTAGGTGGAAAACAAATAAGATACAGCTACATATATATATATATGTATGTATTAACATTGAATTCAGAAGACGAGATGGACCAACGATTCCTTATCTGAGTTGAGAGGTCGGCGTCTCATAATCAAAAAATAGTGAGTTCGAATAGTTATGCTGATATAAATATTTAGTCTATTTTTAATAGTAATATATACATATGTGTTGTTTATTTATACATTTTGAATTTATTGGATAATTTATAAATATTTATATATTGCATACGGAGAATATAATAATAATAATAATAATAATAATAATAATAATAATAATATATCGTCTGATTTAAAACTAACGACACATTTAAAAGAAAGGTTGTGGAGGAATGTGGGTTAGGTGCATCTCCCGGGGCGGGTAGGACAACCTGAAAATTGAATTGGTAGAACCCATGGGAGAGAGAAACAAGAAAGCAACAACCTGGACACGACCCTACCCTACCCAACTTGCCATCGGACAAAAATGGACCCGTTAACATTACAACTACAAGTTGGGTGGGTACCCTGGGTTGATGATGATGCCAATTGCCATGCAGAGAGAATCAAGTTGGCACGTAGTTAATTTAAATTTGATTGAAAAGTAATTATCTTTTTAAATTTCTTGGGCTCTAAAGTCAAGATAGTGGTCTTTTCATGGCCCCAATTATTTGTTCCAAGTCTCCTCTCATTAATTATTTAAGATAAGGTGTTAAATGATAAATTTATAATTTCATAATAAAGAATTATGACTTTTATATATGAGTGTGGGTATATATTTATATTTGTATAATTTTTTTAATTTAAAATTTTAATATATTTTAATTAGAATTTAATGTTTATAGGCATTGAATAATACAATTAATTATATTTATTATAAATATAAACCGATCAACAAGTGATGATTTTTTTCTCCCTATTTTCTAGACGAGGACTTTTGTCTTTTGATTCTCTTGAAATTATTGAGCTTTCGACATCAGTTGTAAATACAAAGTTTGAGCAGTTTAAGTTCTATGGCTTTTTTTTTCGAGCGAGGTACCTTTTCAATACAAAATTGTGAGGTCCATACAAAATTAAAGCTAGCGAATAATATCTCTCGCAATGAAGCACCAATCAAGTTAGAAGTGATTGTTTACATTTATCTATAAATAAGTAAAAAGAATTAAATGAATCCATATTCATTGACGAATTTATTTATTTACGTTGGTGCACCAACAATGTTTCAGGAATTCATATTTATTAGCTTTTAAATAAAATTATTTAACTCGTATTGACGATGTCCAAATTTGTTTTTGACCACGTCATGCAAGCCTCAATATTTTTTAATACCCCAAGAACTTGGCTAATTGAATCTACAACGATAAAGTGCCCACTACGTGCAGCCAATTTTGTAAAATATTCTACCTATACAATTATTTCCACTAGAAAAAAAATACTTGACGATAATATTAATGATTACGACAAAAAATCATAATAAATAATTATATAATATTAATTACAATTAAATAAAATGAGTGTAAAAAAATAATTTTTCATCATAAAAAATACTTATTATGGCTTTTAGCCATGACAAATTTTTGAGTCAGTCTTGCAAAAATTAAGCCAACATTGTTCCTTGACGTGGTCAATAATTATTTTCTGTTATTAATTTACTATGATTAAATATTATATTTCTTGTTGTATTCTCTTAATAGGGGGTGTGTATAAATATATATTTTTTAATAAATAAAAATAATTATACATGAACAATGAATTATTAAGATAAATAACAAATAAAATAATGATCTATAAAAAAATAAATAATACATAATACTGAAAGAGAAAGGAAATAATAAGATGAAACTGAAAGGGGGTAAAAAAAAAAAAAAACTAATCATCATTATTTTATAAATTAAATGCATATCATCATTAGAAAAAGAGTAATTTAAAATACTAATCAAGTTTGTGTCCAGAAAATTGTACTTCATTTACAGAGATTTTCAGCAATATTCCTTTCCTCTTCTTTAAAACATTTTAAACTTTCAAAAAAAAAAAAAAAAAAAAGACCATAAATACGTCAGACACCGAAATGCCAATAGAGTGTAGAGTATAAATTATTTGATGTAATAGATTAGACAAGTTGTGTATGAACATAATTATAATATTTGAAATTCGTAGAATAATCACAATACTATATTATTATATTTCTCAAGTTCTAATGTGAACTTGACGTAGACTTCAAGACTATGAACCCTGAGGCTTTTTGTCTTGAGATTCAAATACTGGTTCAGCTCAGGGATTTGGTCTAGACCAGACAACATTTTATTAATACCACCAATTTTCGGTAATACGTAAATTAAAGTCATAATTACACCATCTTTTTTCCTAATGTTTGGTATATTTATATATAAATTTTTTATAATTTAAAAAATTATATTTAGAACTATCCTTACAATAAGTCAATAATAAACCAATCAGGATTAAATATGAATTTTCAATATATATATATATATATATATATTTTTGGTAATATCAACAATAAAAAAAACTATCTTTTAAATGAAACAAAAAATAAAGGTATTATATATAGTTTTTTAAATTATAAAAGATTTACTTATAATCACATTCAATTTAAAAGGATAAGTAAATTATGTTAGACAGACGTAGTGAGGAGGAACTCTACATCCCACCCCGACCCTTCCCCTCTCCTCCTCCGAACCCCCCACGAACCCTCCTCCCTCCCCCACCCACCCCAACTATTCCACCATATTTTCCACCCCTTTATAACCCAACCCCCTCACTCCTTCTTTTCCACTCAAACCAACTTTGAGTTCAGACCAACCAATCAAGACTAGCTAGAAATCAAAACCCTTTTACTTTTCTGCGAGATCTTTCAGATAACAATGGCCTCGCCTGATGAAAGTTCAGCCCTGGAAATCATACGCCAGCACCTTCTTGATGATTCTGCCTTCTTGCAAACCTATTGTTCATCTCCTGTTTTTGACTCGGATAATTCCCAGATTTCAAGAACCTCAAGCAATTCGAGTTCTGTTCTCTCTGAACTGACCAACAGCTCTACATCTTCTTCCTCCGTTGAGCAAAGTTCTTCTGTTTTCATGCCTGTCTTTACAGCTACCAGTAATCTTGAATTCTCCGGCTTCTTCAGATCAGAAGCTGCGCCTGAATTCTTGGAGTTTGAAACCAAGCCACGAATTCTGTGTAGTAGTTCGGACCCTATGAAGCAGAAGAACTTCAGCGAGAGGAAGCCGTCACTCAACATAGCCATTCCGACAGTGAGCAAGAAAGTGGAGTGGGATCAGAATTTCGATGCTTCTTTCAAAGTGCAGAAGGTGGCTGAGAGAAAGGTTGAAGCGAACTCCGCCGACCGGAGACATTACAGAGGCGTCAGGCAGAGGCCCTGGGGGAAGTTTGCGGCGGAGATACGTGACCCTAACAGGAAGGGAACCCGGGTTTGGCTCGGAACGTTCGACACGGCGGTGGAGGCGGCGAGAGCCTATGACAGGGCGGCGTTCAAGCTGAGGGGCAGCAAAGCCATACTGAATTTCCCTCTTGAAATTGGAACTTCAAACCCTTTGCCGCAGAATGAGGCCGCGCCGGCGGCAGGTTGCCGGAAGAGAAAGACGGAGTGGGAGTGTGAAGAAAGGGAGAAGAAAGAAGTTAAGAGGAGAGAAGAAATTCGGGAAGTTAAAACTGAGAGTGAAGCAACGGCGGCAGTCCCATTAACGCCGTCGAGTTGGACGGCCGTTTGGGATGGCGGAGATGGAAAGGGAATATTTGAAGTTCCGCCGCTGTCGCCGTTATCTCCTCATCCAAGTTTGGGTTACTCAAGGCTGATGGTTATTTGAACTTAGGACTCAAATGCACCTGACGCAAAAAGTCTGGGGTGATTTAGGGGTTTCTGAAAGTTTAGGGGAGAAAAAAAGGAATAGTGACTTTGGTTCTTAATCTAATGTATAAAATAATAATAATAAATAATAATTTGTAGATATAGGATAATGTAGTGTAAGAGTTGTTTGATTTATTTATTCGTTTGTATGAGGTGGAAGCACGTTTCTACATATGAAAGTGACAACTTTGGTTAATTATCTTCCAAATCCAACGTCTTTATTTGTTTTTTGCTTTTGCCAACTAACAGAAAAGGACCAACCACGCCTTAATCTAATAGTTAAGATTGAGGTCATTAATTCGAATCTTATAAATATGTGAATATTTATTTCACTTATTATAATTTATTTATAATTATATTAACTAAATCGAAAGATATTATAATTTGTTGTTTATTGTTTATATAATTACAAAAACGCGGCATTCCTCACAGCCTTATCATTTTGATAAAACCTAAATTTGTAAAAATAGTCAGAGTGAATTATGTCAATATTTTTTTAAATTAGATCTAATTACGTAAATACATTTTATTTTTATAAAATTATATGTAAATCTCTTAAGAGGGTGTTATTGGAATGTGTCTTAGGAAGCATTTCGGGTAAATTTTGCTACTGAACGAAAGGTGTACTAATAATTACAACTATAATTTCAAAAAGTATATTTATTATATGCAAAGAGTTAGAAGTTGTTTGTGCAATTAGAACTAATTACCTTATAAAATATCAATGTAATTCACCCTAATTGAGACGCTGAACTAAAATCCATTTTTGATAATTAATAACTCTTTGGTAATTCATCGAAAATTGAAATTAATTACCAATAAATCAACTTTATTGATATAAATATCAATGTATTTTAAGAGTATTTGCGAGAGTTTTGAACTGATGTTTTTCAACTTTTGATTAAAAAAAATATTTGAAAAGTATTTTGGATGCTAATGTTTGCTTTTAAAATTGATAAAAAAGAAAAAATACTTTTAAACCAATTAGGGTTGTAAGTTCGAATCAATTTTTTTAAATAAAATAAAATTTTATTTTTTACTATTTTACTCTTATTATAATAATTTAATTGGAACAAATCTCATAAGAACCCTCTACAATTTACCATACAAATTTCAACAAGAAGTTGCTAGTTTCTTTCACCAATTCAAGTTGCACGACTTCATTAATTGCAACTTGTATGATACTATTATTAATATTTTGTCTGGTATGATGATTATTTCTAAGGACCATAATCCTAAAAATAACGAGTTGCATAATAATATCTTATTTAACTTTTTATCACACCGTTTTAAAAAAATTCTGGACTAACGACATAAGTCATTAAAAGAAATATGGCTTTTACTATGGTTAAAAATAAAAAATTGTGATGGATATAATTTATTATGGTTGTGCAAAAACTATTAGCCGTTGTTTCTGCAAGCAAGGCCTAAATATTTGATATAGCAAAAAATATAATAAATATTTTAGACATAGGTAAAATCATAAAGAATATTAACTAATTGTGGTTAAAACTAAAATTTGCGCATCGATTTTATCTGATCACGGTGATAGTATATTATTTTGCTATAAGTTTTAAACCGTAGCGATTAGTAGCGTAGAGAATAATTAATTTTTTATTTTAGTTTTTGGTGAAAATCAAAACAAACTATGATATGCATGTACTAAATAATCCAAATTAAGTGGGATGATCCATATTTACATGACCCAAAATTCGACAAGGTATATAAATGAAATTAATAATTATTTGACCTTACCAATGATGCAGTAAAGAAAAAAGAATAAGTAGGTTGAGTTGGAAAGTTAAAAAAGTATAAGGAGCAAAATGATATAATCAAAGAATGTTCGTGGATGGTAGAAACTAAGGCTTCGCATTACTTTTCAACAACACTGAAAAAAATTGTATGTACAATTAGGAGTCGTGTTTACGAACCATGTCTCAATTTAACGGTTAAAGTTGAGATCCGATGAATAAGTTCAAAGTTATATAGGTCGAGTCTCACTAGACATGTAAATATTTATAATTTGAGTATTTTGACGCTTATTTTTTTTAGATTTATAGAATAAAAAAATGTGTGGTGGAGGAAAACAATAGTCTATGCTCTAGCTAATTATGTGCATGTAGGAGCAAGTTGCATTGAAATTAAAATCTGCGTGTAATATCTAGGTGCGTATTAGGGGTTTTGGACATACAAGTCCATCGTTTTTATAAACTACGTATGCGTGTCTTAGCTCTACGTCATTATGAAGATTTGCAACTATTTCTAGTTCAATCTTTTCACTAAAATAATATCAATCTTTTTCAAAATATCGCAAGAAAAAATAATACTAAACACTCGTCACATGCATCCCGACATATTTTAAAATTTTTGAAAATTTAGATTTCGTTTTTCAATCTATTTAAAAACGATTACAGACGGGGCGGAGCGTATCACACTAGAGGAAATATATCATTTAATAATGGTTAATTGTCGTGATTAAGAATAAATAGTCGTAGTAAACTATTATTGACGAGGGTTAAGCAATGATTGTTGGTTGTGGTTTTTACGAGTGCGATTAAGATATTTGTTTTGGTTCATAGATATGAAGAAAATAACTTTTTGTGACGAATAATTTTCTGTTTAATAATAAATATTTATCATAGTTTTAATTTATAATTATTAAAATTATAGCGAATAATAAATTTTATTCCAAAGTCGTCAATTTTAGAGTAGGAGAGTGGTCCAGCATTCTTATAATAATGGAGCTCTATGGCCCGGGGAATAACCAGCAGCCGCTAAAAACAAAAGTTGCTATGTCATATTCAATCAATTTAATGTTTTTTCTTTTTTATAATAAATTATATTTTTTCTTGTCATTATTAATCCATTTTCTCTCTCTTTTTTTTTTGGCTGGAATCCACATCATTATTATATAATTCAATACATTTAAATTTAAATAGTAATTTAATATTTTAATATTTTTAAATTAATTAATATATTCAAAGTAAATAAAAAAAATAAGACACTGCTATTAGAAGTAAACTATGTACCACATTCATGGGATTCGAAAAAATCCACAACCTCTTGATTGTAAGGCCTCAATCTCACCACTCGAACAACGCCTCATTGGCTGATCTAATCGTTTTATTATCATCGTTTATTGCATTGTCTGACGGTCGATTGAGCTTAATCAACTGGCAAACTATTATGGTTGGCAAAATGTGATTTGCTTAAAGAGTCAATTAATTTTATTAGAAATTTTAGAGTATGTGAATTTAAAGTTAGTTGATTGTATTAGTTTTCTGATTAGCTATTCATCTTATCTTATTTTAAATATAATTATATAATATAATAAAAATTTAAATTACGCACACATATCGAGTGTGCTTAATTTGTAAATAGTTAGTTTCTAATCGCACACTAGTACGAGGTCTTAGGTTGGTGACGTAGACAATTAACTAATTATATATATTTAGTGTTTAAAGTTTTAAGTGGTAATTAATTAATTAAGAACTAATGACAAAAGTTGTGCATTAAATTATCACTAAAGTTAAATATCAGTTACACATATATAGTGACAATAATTACGTACCGTAGTCGTAGTGTTCTCTTTTTAAGAAACACATTTATATATTAAAAATTTATTATATCATTCAATACATAAAGATTTAAAAAATGACCAATACATTAATAATTCAAGTTGACGAATATATCCACATGGGATAAAATTATAATATTTATATATAATCATCAAATTTATGAAATTCGATTAATTATTAATTATGAGACCTCAATTTCACGAAGGTAGGGTTGCAACACAGGGAGAATTGATCAAGGGTAAAACAAACCACATACAAGTTGAAACCAACAATCATACACACGAAGATGGCTTACTTTTTAACTATTGGAGCAATTAATTAAAATAATAATTATTTGACCTTGAGTTATAATTAACAAACCCTAAGTTGTCCATATTTATTATTCCCTATATATGTAAGGATTGTCATATATATACTATTATTTAATTATTTATTTATTAATTAATATTCTGACGCATGAAATCTGTGCTTGACAATTTCAGCAAATGTAACAAAAAGAATTGGACTTTTGGGTTCTGTCGTACTACAAGAAAAATATATTATTACTATTAAAATATTTTGTCAATACCCAAAATTATAAAATAATTTATATTTACCGATTAATATGATCAATTTTAAATATTTTAACTGGAGTTATGTGGTCTTAATTGTTAATATTTGAATGATTAGTAAAATGACAATCGATTTAATTCCAATACAATCATATTTATTATTATTAATTTGTCGCTCTCTATGCACCTGTCACTGATTATGTATAATAACAATTTTATATATAATTTTATTAATCACTAATTACATCACTGATGATATATATAATGTTTGGACAATCCTTGTCTTTAATAAAATTTGAGAAAATGACTGCTGAAAAGAAAAGAAAGTCAATTTTTTATATTGTCACTTGAAATTTTTATTACTAATATTATGTTCTTGTATAGTAATTAAGATAAACAAAAAAAATTAAATAAAAGAAAGCTGTTGGTACCTTATTAGAAAAAAATTATTATTGATTATAATATTAATGGCAATGGCTAAAAATTTTGATAATCATATTAATTACAGTTAAATAAAATTAATGCAAAAAACTAGTTTTTTTCCATCATGAAAAATTATTTGCTACAGTTATGAGCTATAGTAAAACTATTTGCCATGGCAAATGTTGTAGCTACAACCGTTGCGTGGTCGTGGTCAATGACTATTTGCTACGGTTATATGTTATATTTTTTGTAGTGCCTCAATATAAATGTTATATATGTCCAAGGTAGAAACTGAAAGACATTCTTAATTCGAATTGAATTTGGCCAGACATGAATACTCGCATGAGTATAATACATTTATTGTATAATTGGTGAACAACTTAAGAATAGTGAACAATTACATAATAAATATATCACATTGATCATATAATTGATTTAATTGGATGAATTTTCGAAGAGAATATTGTGTAAACCCGTGATTCAGGAGTGTGATGAGGAATCCATCAATTCACAAGCTAGGTCAAAATTCTCTTGTAATAATTGTATTATTTCACAATGGGCAATCTGAACAAAACCCTAGGTCTGAAACCTGTTCCCTAAAGTCTACGTAAAAGAATGATGAAACCCTCAATTTTTCCTTGTTAAGTACGTACCAAATATTGACTATATTTTAGGAAGTACTACGCAGACAAATGTTGTTGCCTCCATTATTAGTTTTTGACTTTTGTAATAATTAATGCCATTGATTTTAACAGCCATTTTGAGAATGGTCTTTCTTTTCAATTTTCTTTTTTAAATGAAAAAATTGGATTTTTAACTTTATATCGATTTTTGTATGAAAAATAAAAATATATTTAAATTAGTTAATAAGATTGTGTTTTATATTGAACTGTGATATCAGATTTATGTGTTTTTAGTGAAAATACATGTAAAAAATTTTTTTTTTTACTTTAATTACTGTTTCAAAAATTAAAAAGTAACTTAGGTGTCGGAAACATATATACACCCTAAACATTAATTTTGAATAAGCTAAGACATGGTTGGTATGTTAGGTGTGATACTGTATGTGATGATTTTGCAAAGTATTGACGATGCATTATATGATACTAGCTGTATTTGGCATATTTAATGTATGTGCACATAAAATTTAAAATAAGTATATATTATCTACTAATTTATTGTTGTTGTAGGAAAAATAATAATATAAAAATAATTATGATAAAAAAAATAAATAATTTTGAAAGAGAAAAAAATAGTAACTAAAAAATATAGCATACAAAAATACGAGAGACGTCAAGAAGGTGCTTTCTCTTAATATATAGAATAAGTGAAATTTTAATGTTCAATTCGATCAAATAAAAAATTTGACAATTGTTATCACTTGTAATTAAGATAAACGGGTGTAAGCTAATTGGGACGATGAAAAGATTATTTGGCATTTGTTATGCGTTGTTCGATGATGGAACTTCAAAATGATTAAATTCGATAGAAGTCGTGGGGCGTTTGATTTATGCACGTAATTATTTTTTTAAAAAGATTCTAACTCATAACCACTATTGTCATGAGGGATCATCGTTGGTCATGAAATTCCATTATTTCGATTTTCGAGGTGTTTTCGAGTTTCCCTTCTAAGAAGGCTGCTCTACAGCTTCAGCAGCCTTAGCAACTAGCAAGCAGCATATGTCATATGATACGGATGCGTCACCCACAACTTGCATTTCTCTCATTAAGTCCTTCACTTCACCTGTCCTTTATGCCACAAATTTGGCCAAACGTTAACATTCATCTACAGCTTAATTTAATTCAGGATAATTGCACAAATTATTTTGTTTGTAATTCCATCCCATTATTTTCAAACTCGCCATATTTCATTTCATAACTCCAAAAGGTTTATGATACTAATCCCAAGCGCCTTAATTACGTCAAATTTATGATAGAAACAATCACTAGAAGAAAAAAAAAATGATTATTGGCTATAATTTTAATAGCTATGGACTAAAAACCATAGCAAATAATTTTTATTGACTACGATTAAATAAAATCAATGCAAAAACATAGATATTCCATCAAGAAAAAGTCATGGAAAGCCATGGGAAATATTTTAGCCACCCTCCGTTGCATGGTCGTAGTCAATGACTATTTGCTACAACTATTTCATTTTTCACCATGGTTTACAGTTGTGTTTTTTGTAGTGAATCTTAATTAATTCCCCTCAAAACTTAACCGAACATGTGTCATGCACATGTTGTTCCCTTAAAAGAATTAACACGATTAAGATTTGGGATTAAAAATTATAATTTTTTTGAAATCATAAGTGACAATGTGGTGAGTTCAAAAGTAATAAGAGCAAAATTACAAATAAAACTAACTTGTGGGGACGTAAAATGCAATGTGAACATATTCTAACTAATGGATCTTACAATAAAAAAGACCAAAGGCAAAAACCAAATAAAAAGTGATGCAAAATTGACTAAAAGTAACAATAGAATTTTGATATATTTGGTACATATATAAAAACACGTTATATTCATGGTAATTTTGCTCAAGAGAAAAAGTGATCAAAGTAGAAGACTCAGGTAAGTTGTTATAAAGGAGTAGAGCTGGAGAAAGAAGACGCGTTATCACGTTTTTTATTCATTGTATTTAAAGACGAGCACTGTACATCTCCATAAGTGGAGTTCTTTACAATTTTCTTCATAGTGTTCTTCATTTTCTTAACACGTATTTCCGAGAATAGCTAAAAAGTTTCTTTATATTTTAAAAATAAGTAAAAATTCTCCGTAACTTTTAAAGTTCTGTGCAAAACCCCCATTCTGTTAATTTCTACAATAGATGGAGTGCACTCGCTGTGGGGGTGCAGGTGGACATAATCTTTTTGCTGTTGATTTACAAAAATGCCCTTATATTGTAACTTTATTTTTAATGATTTTTTTTGAATTTTCATCCCTCTAAAAATAAATAATTTTGTTCTTAAATATATTTATTTAAATATCAAACTCCAAAAAAATGTATATTTTTTTTATAAAATTATAATTTAAATTAAAAAATTTAATTAAAATCATAATACAAAAAATAGTATACTGAGTTCATTTTTTAAAATTTAAATATTTATAATCAATGTAAATATTAATGAACAATAATAATACTTTATTAATTACTTTAAATTAATACTTACTTTTAATATATTTTAATAACTTATTTACTATAACTAATATTTATTATTTAAATTACTAGTATGTGTATTTACAATGAAAATTTTAATACATTCTTTTATTATTTTAAATTTTAAACAATTATTTTTTTTATTATTTTAAAAGTATGCTCTTTCTAAAAAAAAAATTTAATTTATTAAAAATATAAAAAAAAATTGAATGATAGCGTTGCGATCGATGTTCTGGACAATCATCGTCGCCCAGGGGGGGCCTGGGGTGGAGGTGGGGAGGGAGATGGGTTAATTTATTATTTATAAATAATAATTTATATTTTATATTTTTATAATTATAAATATAATGTACATCAAAATTTATTAAATATGTACTCTTAATAATTTAAGATTTAATTAAAGATTGAGATTAATTGATTAAATCATACGGCTATTATGCAATTAAAAAAGATTCAGCAGTTATGAAAATAAGTTAGGGTATAATGATTTTATGACAAAAAAATTAACGTCGTAAAAAAGTGAGTGACAAGTGTGCTATATTTAAAAAAATAGAGAAGTTTTTTGCTTATTTTAAAAATACGGAAAAACTTTTAACTAAAATTTGAAACATAGGGAGTAATATGCAATTTGGGGGCAGCCAACTAAAACATCAACTCCGGTCTAAATCTCTCCCTCCTTGTCTATATATGTCTGCATAAGCGACTTTCTCTCCCTCATTGCTATCCTTCAGATAAGATCTTACACCAAATTACCTATCAATCACATACGAATATCTCTCTCTGTTTATGATATTTACAACTAGCCACAAGATACTTTCATGTCCCCAGCCTCTATTTAGTACAATCACTGTGTCTCCATCCGCAAAGCACAGTTGTCCTGATCAAGTCTGGTCGTACTGAATTAATTATTGTGCCTGATCGTAGCTCGCTCTCTCTATATATAGCCCACATCCATTTTTTCTTTGCTAATTAACTATCTCAAGAAACGCACCGTCGATCCTCAAGTTCAAGTCTTTATATATATATAGGTCTTTAGATCTTGTAGTATTATTACAGAAAACTGTTTCAGCAGTTTGTACAGTTTATCTGTTTATGTTTGGTTCTTGCTGTGATCGATCTATTTGTCATGGCAACTCCTGATGAGTGTTTAACGTTGGATCTGATACGGCAACACCTCCTGGAGGACTTCACGTCTGCAGAGTCCTTCCTCGACAATCTCAACCTTCATTTCCCAGATGTTTTCGCCGACACCTCGGTCGGGAGGTCCGGTGAGATCGGCTCCCCTTCTTCCGGGTCGGAGTCGTGTTCGGACCCGAAGCAATCCCACGACTTGCCCGTTTCAGGGTACCTGGATTTGCAGCCTGATTTCTTTGAAGTTGAAATGAAGCCACAAATCAGCATGAATTGCTCTAGTTCTGATAATTATGATGATCCGGGCCCAGATGATACTCCTCCAGCACTTCCTCCTCCTATAGAGAAACCCGTTAAGTCCGACCTTCAATGCGAGATGGCTTTCGGGTCGGAGCCTATAGCAAGATTGGGAAGGCGGTACAGAGGGGTGAGGAGGAGACCGTGGGGCAAATATGCTGCGGAGATCCGGGACCCTATCCGGAAGGGGAGTCGGGTCTGGCTGGGGACTTACGACACTGCTGTTGATGCAGCCAGGGCTTACGACTGCGCTGCCTTCAAGATGAGGGGAAGCAAAGCCATTTTGAACTTTCCTATGGACGCCGGAAAGTACGGGCCGCCGGCTAGTGCCGGCAGGAGGAGGAGAAGAGTGAAGATGTCCGAAGATTGTGCAGATCCCAGCCCTTGATCATTGGATACAAAAGTCAAAGGGCTTGTCGATCAACGAATCAAGTGATCATTAATATATACTTGCAGAATAGTTGTAATCAGTAGGGTAAGGTCCTGTGATTATGATGTAGTAATGCATGCATCGTTTCCATGGAGAAGACAAGATTTCGAGTACAAGGGGTTCAGCTACAAGTACTATACACGCATCGTATAATTGATCATTCTTTTTCAATTATAAGACAAGTGCATCACTAGCTCGAATTTGACCAAACTCGATTTGGGCTTGAATTTTCTGACTGCAAACGCAATAGTGTATCTATTAATATGGTTATATGTATATGATACAAAAATACTCTAATTTTTTAAATATGAGATATTTGGAAATATTTGGTATTTTAGTAATAGTATATACTGTATTTCATGTTAGGAGTTGTGATGAAATAATGGTTCTGATTAAATGAAAAGTGATTATATTGGCAAAAAGAAATTGGAATAGGAAAATACAATTTATGGAGGTATTAATTTATTTATATATTATATGTTGTGCTTAATTACTCCACTAAAAAATAGTGTTATAAGTTGTTGTGGTCATATATATATAGGCTTTCTCGGCTTTGGGTTGCGCGTTACTGCGTTTTAAATCTCATTCTACATATCGCTCTTCAACCAATGAAAAAATATTGTACATATTATTGTTATTTTAGTTACAAATTATGTAGACCTTTAATAATACTGATGAAGAAAAAAATGTATTATTTATTCTATAACTCTTTGGTGGGAGGCACTTTGATTTCAATTTTACAAATAAGGACAATAACTTGACCAAAATATACATATATATATATATATGGGCAAATTGCAATTTTCCTCCATTTTCTTAGGGGCGGTGGCGTTTCCAATCCAGGTCTTTTCCAAAATAGAATAGTAGAACGGTAATTAAAAAAATTTGGCGATTTTAGGACAAATTACCCTAAATCGGCCGGAATTGTGCACGAGGGAGGCACGTGAGCGTCTGAAAGTTGGGGGAAGCTGACGTGTCCGGTTAAATGGATTAGGTGTAAATAAAAAAGGGGCAACATGACGTGGCAAAGCTGACGTGGAAAAAAAGGCCACGTCAGCTTGCAAACGTGGATTGCAATTCTATGCTTTGGGGAGAATTGTTCATATGAGAAGGGCGAGTAATTGTATAATGTGTTGTTGGAGTATCTCCCGGCGGCGCTTTTGCTAATAAGCTTAGGAATTCCAGTGGTGGGGGGATGGAATCTGAAGTCCGGGGATACACAAAAGTTTTGCTCAAAGGGATTCACTATATTCACAAGTTCGGGTGCGTTCACTGTGATATCAAGTTTCAAAACATCTTTTAGGCATGAATGGCCGCGTGAAGATCGCCGATTTTAGGCTGACGAAGCGGGATGGAGGGAGAAAAGGCGCCGCGACGGGGTGCAAATTGAGGGGCACCCCTTTGTACATGTCGTCGGAGATGGTCGCGGGGGCGAGCAGGGGCCTCCGGCGGATATTTGGGCGCTTGGGTGCGTCGTGGTGGAGATGTTGTCTGGAAATCCGGCATGGCGGTGCTCATATATTACCGGATTGATGATGAGAATTGGAGTAGGTGAAGAAGTGCCAGAGATCCCCAGAAGTTTATCGGAGGAAATGAGAGATTTTCTTGGTAAATGTTTCGTGAAGGATCCAAGCAAGAGATGGACGGCGGAGATGCTCTGACGTGGCCTTTTTTTCCACGTCAGTTTTGCCACATCATGTTGCCCCCCCCTTTTTTTTTTACACCTAATTCATTTAACCGGACACGTCAGCTTCCCCCAACTTTCAAACGCTCATGTGCCTCCCTCGTGCACAATTCCGGTCGATTTAGGGTAATTTGTCCTAAAATTGCCAAATTTTTTTAATTACTGTTCTACTATTCTATTTTGAAAAAAACCTGAACTGAAAACGCCAACACCCCTAAAAAACTGGACGAAAATTGCAATTTGCCCTATATATATTTCTATCAAAAAAATATCAATTTCGTTGGGAAAGACATGTTCTTGACATGTGACAACTAATTTTCCAGTGAAATTTGGATGAAATTGCTATTTTTTTTTCATCCTCACTTATAAAATTGAAATAAAAAATGTCATCTCCAATTTCAAGTTACAAAGATGAAAAATGTGTGTTTTCTATCACTGGTAGTATTAGGATGAAGGTTGTGTGAGTGATGACAATGCTGTAGTCTCTGACATTTTGTTTTCTTTGTATATTTATTTATTTATTTTTTTGCCTTTCACCGACTTCAAAACGATAAATAAATGTAAGGTGAACTAAAGAATAATCATTTTATTGAACTATATATTTTCAAAGCCGGCGAGGAACAAAAATATTTGTCATCTTACCTCATACGTTTGTTAGGTCAAGTTATATATATATATATATATTAAACAATAATATATTATTTTAAAATGAGTTTTTAAACTGCTCTGACCCTCAATCTTTGGAAATTTGTGAAACAACCCGCCATTGCTTCTTGCTGGAAAATTGACATGAAATAAGAAAACAAAGAGACAATGAAAATGACTATTATATTGTTGTATAGTATATTATGAATTTGAACATTACCTACAATTGAATTTTCATCGATAATCTTAATCTTTCCCTTTCTGTTAAATAAATAACGATTAATAAATAATTGTTTGATCGTATCATTCTCAAGACCAATGAGAATTTACTTTTTTAAAGAAAAATGAATTATTTTGATGGCCGAATAATATCAAAAGGCTTATATTACGATATGTAATTTTAATTTATAATTTCTCTAAATTGCTCTTTCTCTCAAATATTTTGGAACTTTTTTGCTTGAACATATTATTGTTAATAGTAAGCAAAAATAAGTGTGTTGAAAGTGAGGTGATCAATATGTCGAGGCAATACGAGGTGACAGTTAAAAAACCAACATCGGAGCGTCCACTTGTAAGCCAAGGGCAAGAAAACACATCATTCACCAAGGAGAAGCGCAAGGCTCCAGTAGACAAGGAGGAAACCAAAGCGGCCGAGGACAAGCCTAAGAGGAAGAAGGTTGAGAATAGCAATAAGATAGAAGATGCATGTCGTTACTCCCATGAGGAAAGGCATTGGAAGAGGAACTTACTTGCACTCTCCAAGGTATCTTTGTAATGGAAGTTAACATGGTAGCAAATACCACTTCTTAGGCATTAGATACCGGCTGTGGAAACTGGTAAAAGTTTGTTGGTGCGATCGAAAATATAAAACATAAAGAAAAATGACATCAAAAAAGGAAGGGGAGAGAGAGACAAGATAGAAATATTGATTAGCTTGATAGGTACATTTTAAATAGATAGTAAAAGTACGGTATTATATGAAGTATTATTCTTCAAATACCATAATAAAACATATAACACATGTACCCAAGATTTTGTATGAGAACCCATGAACTATACCATAAACCATATTCTCACTTCTAATTCTGAACACAAACTACTCCCCTTTCCGCTAAAACTTCACTATAAAGTACTTGCACTTTCTCCAACAAAAGTATAATATATTTATCTAAAAAAAAATTGATATTATTAAAAAAAGAAATAACCAATGAAAATTTTCGTGAGAATATTTTCACACTATTATTTATATAAGTTAAATGTATATACTGAAATTCCAACGATCGTATGAAAAGCAAAAGCCAAAGAAAGATTGTCCATCTCCAGAAAAAAAACAATATGATGTACCTAAACAAATCAAAGAAGAGAGCACACCTGCAGACTTTTAGTTGCAAGTGGGGGACCCTCTAGAACAACTGGTTGCAGGATTTTCTGTCCCAAACATAGTTTACATGGCCATATGAGGTGTTCCCCAGCTAAAATACTCAACTACAAATTATAGGACCATTATCACACAAGTGGAAAGCCTCACCAACGGAAAAGAAAGCTATATCATTTTGTTTCTGACATTTCCAAGTCACATCAAAATAAAACTGTTTAAGAATCTCAGATGATTTCTCCTTTGTGTTTTATTAGATCAAATGGGAAAAGCTACTCTATCTACAAGCATCATTTATGCATTCATTTCACATTTGAAAAAAGCATCCATAATAAACTACTGCTACTTCCGGTACTATTTGTTTTATGTCGGTAAGAGCCTGAATATGAGCAATTTCTCGACGTACCACAACGTAAAACATGAGCAGTATGGACACTCAACAAACACCAAGAGGTAACAGCCAACAATAATGGCACGTATTCTATATCGAAGTAATCTTCATACTGTTGATCTCATCAAAGATCTCCGCATTAACTCTTTCCTGCACAACCTCACAACTCAGAAAACTAGGTTGATTTGTGGATGTAAGAAGTCGAGCCCACATTCGGTCTGTCAATTTCACCGTATTTTGTGTCTCTGTTACTCGCTGGAAATACAAACCCACAAAGTTAACTCTAAGAACTCAAGTAATTACATTGTCAGGCACAAAATGCACGAGCAGGCCATCTAAACATCTACCTAATCCATTTGTCTTTAGTAAATGTACACATATTTACATATATATATATATATCTATTATATCCAAAGAAGCATGACACATGCATACTATATAGCTTTCGTATTTAAAGATAGTATTATATATCCAGCGAAGAGCTTACATTGATTGGAATATAGGCATGTCTGCTGTTTACAGGCCCAACAGTGAAGCCAGTATATCCTGCCATGGCTCCATGAACGGCATTTTGAGCAAGAAGTGTGCAGTAGATGTTATCCGATGCATTACTAGGAATTGCTCGAATCATATATGTAGGATCTGCAGAAGCATTTCATGTATCAATTGAGAAAAAAAGAACTTGGAGAGGAAAATAAATGCTAACGCAACTATAATTTCATCATATTAGACTTAAAAAGTTGGCCTTATGCAACCATTATTCTCTCAAGGTGGCGAGAGAAAATTCACCCAAATACAAAGTTGAGGAGCTTCCAAAGCTTTGTGTAAATTAACCAGTTCATAAAAGTAACGGAATTTAAGAATAAGATCATGAGAATATCTCTATATGTGAATAGTAAAATATCGAGAAGTCCTGATTAGCACATGGTTCAGACATTGAAAATAATAGCACGGATGAACCCAAATTTTATAGCTTAAGCTTGCTTTCACAAACTCTCATTCATGATGCAAAGCATTACAATATTTAGGACAAAAGAAAAACTAATTTTCACCTTTACCATTCTCAGTCAATATGCTTTCGCTAATCTTTTGAAACTTTACCCAGTTAGATAAAAAGGGGGATGCATAATACAAAATGACAAACCATATGATAAGTTGTGTGATAAAATTGGCTCAATCGAAAGCATCCCTACCAAAGTTGATGGAAAATCATGAAAACATATTACCTATATATTTCATATTGATTGCCATCTTCCGCACATTTGTGAAGTGATCCTGGAAATAAAACAAAAATCCAAATTCAATAGCAGGAACTAGGAAAGAGATTGACAGCAGAAGATCTTAGCATTAAATCCTATTACCATCACAAAGTACAGCTAATACAAATTGACACGTTTCTTAAAACTAAATAGCAAGATATGACAAAATTCCTCAAATATTCAGCTTTAACAGAAGATCCAAGGATATCAGTGGGGGAGAAGGTCATGTGGCAATCAAAATTTATTTATTAGGAACAAGATAAATCAGCACAGGAATATGATATCGCGGGAAAGTGAATGGAAAGAATGCATGTTTGGCAATAACAAAACCATGAGACAGGGAAATCTGCAGTGTATAGATTCATATCAGCACAATGAAAGTTAATTAGTATCAAGGTATAAAGAGGAACTGCCAACTAGAAGAATCTACATATTGAGCTGTTAATAATGAAAGCCAAAACATTTGAAAGAGAGGAAAATTGTAGATCTCCAAGATACCTTAATCTTTTGTGTTAACCAGAGGCCAACATCCAAAAGTAACCGGTTCCCAGATGCATCTTTTTCAGCAGCTGCATGCCAGCTCTGAGCAACATATTCCTGTCCTGCACCCTCAGCCAGCACAATCACCATATGCCCATTTTCCTTGAGCCTCTCCTCAACAAACTCAAACAGCCCACCCTGCCCTTCCAAATAGAATGGGGACTCGGGTATTAAGCAACAATCCTGTCACAATCCACAACCTGTAAGGAGACTTTGCAAAGTGCAGTCATAATATTTCCAACATATTTGAAAAGCCCTACAATTAAACCAGTCAGCATAAAAGATAAAGTTCCAATCAGTGAGGAGAATGAACAAAAAACTTGAAAACATCTAGTAATACTTGTTTCAAATATACTCGTAAACAAAAGAACAATACGCATAAAGACAGTTCTACGACAGATATTCATATATTAAAGAACTAGAAATGGAGGAATTTGATGTTTCTTACCACATCGCGACTCGCCAATGTTGCATGCATAGCAATGAATCCTGAGGGAAAAATACAAAAGTCAATTAGAATTAGACTCAAAAGCTTGTGGAAGAACAATTAGCTCCTTTTACACAATGCTCAATCACTTTACCACTGTAGCGCCCCATAAGCTTCACAATTCCAACTCCATTTTCCACGCTCTCAACCTCCACATGTGCAGCATTTATGGCCCTCTGAGCCTCCTCTACAGCAGTATCAAAGCCAAATGATTTGTCTATCACCTATACAATCAGATGCAGAATCAAGCTTGAATTGAGTGTAAACAAATTTATGAAATGAAGAAAATAAATCTGTTGCTAACGAATGTCACACCAGAATCCAGTAACAAACATATGCATCCGCATTCTACACCTCAGGTCTTCTACAGTCTTTTGCCAACAAGGATGAAAGAAATTTCATAATGCACATACATGCCACATCAGCTTAAAACATGGTGAATGAAGTGCCGGTAAAAGAAAATCCAAAAATTGGTTAACCAACTTGACCTACGGGCTTTCTGCATTTATCTCAAAAACAGATGCAAATATCTGCCTTTTCAGATTCCCCAGCCATAACATGTCTGCCAATACAAAGGCTGCAGAATAAACAACTTATCCCATAATCTTGCCATTTCCCCTATTCATCAGAGATAGAGAACTTCAGTTAAGTAACGTCTTTTCTCATTGCAGGTTTGGTTTAAGCCTTTCATTACCATTATCTGAACAAGTGAGTACAATCAATGTCATAGGTAAAAGAAAAATATTACAAATCTAAGCGCAAGCAAAAAGCATCAATCCAAGTATCTAACTGTAGATAATATGCACCACACTGACAGAGATCTTACTGGGAGAACTTACAGCAATATCATTATCAATTGTCTTGGGAATTCCAGCTACTGCCACTTTAAGCCCACGCCTTTCCACTTCCTTAAAGATTTGCAGACATCACCTTAGAAATACTTAAACAACCATAAAACAGGAGGAGAAGATATAGTTTCAATGATCACCTTATAAATTGCAGCTGCGCCTTTTTGAGTACCATCCCCTCCAATTATGTAAACCTGGTAATCTAAATTATCTTCAAAAACTTTTTAAATTAATAAAAACACATCCAGAGAAAAATACGATATTCACCTGGTTTATTCCCCGATCCTGAATATTGTCAACTATCTTATTGGTATCATGACCTCCTCTTGAAGTTTGCAGGAAAGTTCCACCACGTTTATGAATATCATTTACAGATTTTGAAGTCAACTGGATAGTATTTTTTGAGTAGAACCCTCTATATCCTCCCTGAAAATTCTCATTAGCATGATTACCGTATTCTTAGGTGCAACAGAAGACAACCAGGATGTTAACAGGATAGTTATTTACTTGGATATGATGCTTAACCTTGAGTTTCAAAGATTAAAAAGTGAGGCAAGGGTGGTTTTACTATTTGCACTATACTCATGAGCAGCATGAAGCAGAAGAGACCATCCTTGGTTTAAGAAAATTAAACACAAAGAACAACATTAAAAATCTCCAGGTGTAAAATTAATGGCCACAGAGCTAAGCTATCCAACAACAATAGGCAGGGTACATCAATGGATGGCATTAAAGTTAAAAAAGAGCTTTGACATCCAAGTAATGATAAACATAAGCAAACCTTTTACAAACTAATTTTAAGTAGATAATGAAAGACCAAGTTACAAATCTAACCTGAATTCCAAGGACCCCATTTACTCCGTACATGTTACTCAAACCACAAACTATTTCCCGCATCACTGTATTAATTCCAGGGCATAAACCCCCACATGTGACGATACATGCACGCACTTCCTCTGGCTTAAAGTACACCTAAATTAAAATGAAAAAAAATACATTTCCATGAAGAACATTAATATATTTGCTTCTAGTAAACACACCAGTTATGTCAAATAGCCCTTTCAAGGAACATATTGCATCTTTTCTTTCTTTTTTTTATTTAATAATCATTCAATATCATACCTTTTCACGGGGCCCTGCACGCCGAAAATGTATTCCTCTGGGGCTGTCCTTCTGAACAACAATCTGAAAGAAAAATGTGACCTTTTAATTGACTATATCTCAACAAATACATAAAATCTTGGGCATAAAAGTTGCTAGGGAAGAGTGACTTTACCTTCTGTGCCACCATATCTTCAGGGCTCACAAATGTTCTCCTATGACAAAACAATAAAATATAACACATTCAATGAAGCATGTTATTCATCGCGAGAAAAGGGCAAATACATTAACTTCCAAAATAAATAATACTGAGAAAAGCATAGTAGTAAATACTTAATTCTTTTTGAGGTAAAATGTTGACTTACTTTACGATGGCATAAGCTTGCGATTTCTTCAACGGACTTGGGTATGACTGGAAATCACAAACAATACATATGTATATGCTCCGGAATTCCACATCTTACAAGTTACTAATGAGATGAAAGGTAATGATAACACTACTAAATTTACCGGTAAGTCAGGGAGGAAATTGGTTAGGTGCGGGACGTCTTCGAGGACGAAATCGTCATTCTGCTCCCCCTTCACATTGACAGCGCCGTCGGTTGAGGCTCGGACTTTGGTCAAACAGTTTTGGCGCGAAATCAACTTTCTCCCGAGAGACGACTGCTTCGTGATGCCAAGTTTCACAAAACTGAAAGAAGAAACTGAAGCGAACCTTCGCGTAGAAGAACTGGGGGGCCACGAAACAGAGAGAGAATGAGAGGCGGAGGTGAGGGTGGTTTCCATCGGCGACGGAACTGAAGAGAACCGGAGTTTCAGCGACGGCGGCGCGCTCGTGCGACTTTAAGAGACGATGGAGATGCCGTTGCGAGAACTGCACCGAACCGTAGGGAGTAAGAATTTTCAGAGGGAACCAATGCAATGAGCATTTGAAGTTTGACCAGAGAAGCTTCGTCCCCTCTACGGTGACGGTCGGATGCTCTTTTCTTTATTTTCACTTTTTTTGGGAACTAAAAATCGCAAATCCACCTTACTAAATATTTATTATATTCAATCAATAATAATTGTATATATAAAAAATTAAAAAAAAATAATAATTTACATACTTCATGAGCCATTTACTTTTTATACGTGGAATAAATAATTGATAAGACCCTTTATGACTTAAAAAACGAGCAATCAAATAATTTGTAAAAGTAGTAAGAAGAAAAATTATGAATTGTCATCAAAAGATTATATGCCTAAAAGTTGTGGTAATAGTAAGCTAAGTAACATAATTTAACATTTTTAGTATTATAATCTCTGCATGACTGCACCTTTGATCACTAAATGATTCTTTGCTGATATCGTCCAACATTATCATTTCAAAAACTGGGACAGCATCAATCCTAACAAGACCCCAACAATTTCGTCAAAGATTGACGCAAGCTCTTATTGTTGCGAGAGAGGTCCTGAATGCAGACTCAAGTTTTACCCTGTCCTGGCCCTCCACGGTTGTAACTTCTTTTATAAAAAATAAGCAACAGTTGCGATACTTATGAGCATATATAACAGTACATAAGATAGATCTCCACTACGGACCAGTTTATCAATCGATTTACAGTGGACAACAATTAATAGACAAAGTATCTGGCAACAATTACAATGTAGTAATAAGGGGATCTTCTCAATTTGCTTTGATGAGGCTAAGAAACCAGCACCCTGCACCGCAGATGAAATTTATGGGTGCTGTTAAACGTTGAAGTTGAGTAAGAGAAAGAAAAGAAGCTATATGTACATGGCGTAGCATTAGCTTACCTTCTAACATCGCGTGTAAGAGGCCCTTACATGCTGTAATTTGGGGCCAATGGGGCTCTCCTATAAAAGAAAATGATCAATCATGTGTTGTATAACGTCTGCACCTTCTGAGTGCATGTAATGGTCTTTGACCTGCATTTCGCATTTTTTAAGTAAGAACTCAACGTTTAAACGAGAAATGAGAAGTTGATGGTGTGGGCGGTTAATGAGAGAAGAGACCTGAATAATGCTGTGGGCAGCGAATTTAACCCGACTTCGATGGAAGCTTACATCCACTTTCTCCCATGACACGCGAGAAAGGCCAGTGACTAGTTCCTCTGAGTTCCATAAGCCAGAATAAGATTTTAGTTCGACATGGAATTCCAAGTTAGAAGCATAAAGAGATGGTGGACCATAACTGACCAAACAGGGATTCAATGCAAATGAATAAAACTTCAAGATAAAAAACAAAGGGAAGAAAGTTGAAACACCTAGGAATTCTGTTCATTGTGGTTTCTTCATTTACCCATGATGAGTCAGATGCACATACTCAAGCTACAGTGGAACTCAAAGAACATAAAAGTAGGGGAGAAATGGCAGACGGAAAAATTTTGATGAGAAGAACTGCACCAGCAAATGGACAGGTGGGATTGGTTGTTGCTGGTTGGGTATGAATTTATATTTATAATTAACAAAATTCTTATAAGCATCTTTTGGTTTGATTGAGCTAAAATGGGTCAACAAACTATCCCATCTGTGCTTTTAGGAATTTCAACTTCTGCTAATGTAGTTAGGAGGAAATTGGAAGAACTGGGAAAACTATAGAAGAAAAGGGAAATAGTTTAAAAGGCAAAGAGTGACGAAAGTTGAGGAAAGTAAACTCTAAATATGAGCAAATACATATCTATTTCCTGCAAGGTTGCTCCAACCACGTAATCAGACACCAAAAATAAGTGGCACAAGTGTATAACCGGAAAGAGTGAATTTGGTCAAAGTTAAGATGCAGCAGAGTTTTGCAAAAATAGCATATGAACGATGGCTTAGGAGATACCAGTGTTGGAGAATTTCCAGGCAAACTTTGAAACGAATGGTTTGGCTCAAGATACAAATTCGAATTAAATTTTTGCTCATGGATAACTAATCTGAAGATAATTAATCTGAAACATCAACCCAAAATGATTAGGGAGCTATACTTATCAAGAAGAGAAAGTAGAGAAGGGGGGAAAATTAAGGATAGAATAGCAGTAGCGAGTAAACTTTTTGAGTCACTCTGCAGGTAGAAAAGAAAATAGCATACCTTCCAGCTCATCCAGACCATCATCTTCTACTGGAGGCTCGGACTGCTCATTGTCATAAGCCTTGCAGCGCTCTTCATACACAACGTGCGGATACTTTTCATCAACAGAATCCTCCCACTGCCAAAACTCGAAAGTCATCCAAAGCAACAAGAAAATCAAAAGACTAATCACAGTCGGTATGGTGAAAGTAAGACCTTGGGCAGTTCACTATTCCGTCTAATTGATGATGTTCTCCAGCCCACAATATCTAAGCAATACTTGTTAGGAAAACAAGGGTAATACTAGGAGAACTGATCGAACAGGCTAATAGCACAAAGAAATGATAATAAATAAGGTCATAATTCGTGGATACGGTCATAGCCAACATTTGAGTATGCCACCCTGCGTTTGAATGATCGTAAAGCAGACCTGCATATATGAGTTGTAACAATTTTAAAAACACACATTGCATGCTTACTATATAGTACATCTAGACCTAGTTTGTAACCCAACTGAAAATAGTGATAGGAGTGAGTAAGCCTACATAAAAAGGCTTTCTTCATTATCTTCCACCATGCGTCTCAACAATGGAGGTTTTCCTTCATCATCATCTCTAAGAAAAAGATGTCGGCCTGTTCTCCTAAATATCCAATGAATAACAAGACCCGCGGCTCTCTCAAAAGCAGGTACCCCAAAAAGAAATGGTACCTAACAGATGGCAAAATCAAAGAAGTTAACATATTTCTGGTGACCAACAAAGTATTTACCATGATACTAGGAAATTAACTGTATACACAGATGAAATACTATGAACAAACTCTTCGAGTGGTTCTTCCTTTACTTAAGCAGACCAATAAGCTTGTTGCAACATTTCGATCTTCCTCACGAATAAGTTACTAGACATCAAAGATAATCTAATATGAAACATGAGACATCTAAAGTAAACACAATCATATTCTTTGTCTTCCTTGTTTTACATGACATAAATCCAGCGGACCGGAACCTAATTGTTGTGTCTCACTGCATTGGATGATCCCAACTATCTTCAAATTTGTGATCCAAAATGGATTCAATATGGATCTGTTTTTGTATCCAACTAAAAGCTCAAATTATTTAGAGATTCAAAATAGATAAACATGTGTATTTTAATTTGTAGTGCATGTCAATCATTCACGTTACCTGCTTAATCTATGACTACTAATCTAAATGGAAAGCAGTGAGCAAATAAAAAGGCAGATACCTGCTTATTACCCCTAGAACCAAGATGAGGAGTGGCAACAGTTATAAAGTTCATTGGTTGAAGATCAGCTATTGTACCCTTTGACTCTTCAGTAGAGACATTGGTTGATACTTCTTCTGCACTTCCTCCCTCTGGAGGTCTATATAATTTCCCAATAGCATATCTTGCTACAAGCCCCCCTACAGAATGCGCAACAAAAGAAATCTTCCTCAAGCCAGGCTTCCTTTTGATTACTTCAAGGACCTGGAATGCAGCTCAAAGTGAGAATCAAACCACAGTATAAAAGTCCCCTTCACAGTATGTTTTTCAAGAAATTAAGGCTGAAGAAATGCAGGGAATGTAGATCAAACTAAAATCAACCTCCTCAGCCAGTCGCTCACCCATTAAATCCACGCCATCCAATGTTAGCTTTGCAGCATTTCGTTCACTACCTGCAGACCAAAAAATACTTCATGGAGAAGCAGCCAAAAGAATCAACTGTAGTATAGTGCGCAGCACAACACAGCATATTCATCGATATCAGTGACATGAAATTTTTTCACCGATGCCAACAGAAGCAACTTTGTGGCTCATTTTTAAAGCAGTGCAATCAAAAAAATAAAAGCTTCACGAGTTCATGAAAATTCAAGCACCTTCTTTTCCTCAAGTAGCTCAAATTAACTATGAACTCTGTGATAAGTGGGCCCATTGCAATATAATGATCAACATCAAAGCAAAGAAAAGGATAGAAAGTAGAGCAATAATTTCTAAAAATTTAGACCCATGGGTGGAGATAATAATAAAAACCTTAAAAATCTTCCAATGGAATCCATCTTTCTCTATCTCCAAAAACTAAGGAGCCACATTAACGAATTTTAGTGATGATCCAGAATGAACACCCCAAAAAATAAAGTCAGACATTGTTGAATCCTAGTTGGAACTGAAAAGGTCACTTAAATGTCAAAATGTAAAGCTTGAGCACATAGCACGACATATATTCCATACGGCATGCCGGCAGATAAGAAAAGATAAACTTCCAACTGCAAAACTTTCAGTTGAAACATTAGAAGATACATAAAACTTCGGTTAGCATATGTCAAAGAAAGAGAAGACGACAACCAGACTACCTTCTCCTGTCTTCATCAGAAGAAAAGATCCCGCTTAAAAGGAATCAGATTACTATTACAGAATTCACACAAATACCAGCCAGTATATGCAGAAAGCACAACTTACAGTGAACGAAAACTTTGTCAGGAAGCCTCTTTACAAATTGCTCAGCACCAAATTTCCAATCCGATCCACTGCAATAACAGAATTATGAGTAGAAACAAGACTACATTTTCAAAGAAAACAAACACATACCAAAATCGTGAAGAAAAAGATGCAATGCAACACCCTCTTCCTGCTCTTTCCTACTTCTTAACCTCAATCACACGCGTAAAAGAAGAAACTTCTGATCATGCACAATATACAAGCTGAAGCAGCTTAAAATTTGGCAAATGACTGTAAAATAACTGACATTCTCGTAATTAGTATCGGAAAATTTCAACAAAATACTCAAGAACGGGACAAGATATGAAATCAACAATCGGCCAACGAAAGTTCCAATCTTTAGCTCACAATTAACTGAACTCCATAATATGAAGAACGGAGAAGAAAGTAGCAGACAGTGAAGCACAATCAATTTAATTCCTCAAAAAATACCTTCCAAGAATCCCGTGGACCATAACAACAAGATGATCAGCGGATGAAGCATCTGATTCTTTGCAACTGTAGACATCCTCCCCTCCGTTCCCCGTTTCCTTCGAGCAAACCCCACCGTCTTCCCGGACTCCGTTTTCCATCTTCTTCTTCTAGTTTTTTATCCCCCCTCAAATTAATAAACTTCGCATTCACTCAAGAAAATCCGAAAACTCAGGCAGAAATTAAAATTAAGATAAGTCAGAATAAACGCCTCAAGCAAGAACAAGATGTTGAATCCAAACACAACAATGTACACTTCTCGATTCTACTGAAAAGGGGTTTGAAAATTGACGAGAAGTAGTTGAAATTCAATGGGAAAAAGGGGGGCTCCGCTGCGAGGCGATAGTGTGAAGACGTGTCGTGACGGTGGAAATGTAAGCAAAGCAAGAGTATCCCACTGCACTACATATGCCTTTGCTTTACGGTTCGTACAATGACGAAATTTCACTCGGATTTTTACCTAATTTAAAAATTAAAAAAACTTGATGTATTTAGTTTCAAAATAAAAAAAAATTGATATATTTAGTTTTTGGTGTATATATTACTAATATATATTTATATATAAAGATATGAAAGTAATTTTTACACATAATAAACGCATAAATTCTACCCTATTATAAAACTCTCAACACTGTAAAAACCCAAATGATCATTTTTAAGAGAAGTCACTATTCATTTATAAGACTACTCATTCCATCTTCTCTCTAAAAAAATTCTCTCATTAGATTGAATTATACCTGAGTGTATTATCGTATCGAGGGTAAATTTTTCATTCCATCCCTTAATTAAAATCACTACCACATCAATCTCATAAATCCTTTATAATATAGGACTAAATATGTCGAATTTTTTCAATTTTAAAACTATTTTAAAAAATTTCATAAAATAAAACGATAAAAGTATTGAATCTTTATCCTATGATATTAAAAATATAATTTTATATTAAATTGAGTACAAAAACCCAAATTCAATTATAGTGAATAAGTCCTTATTCAATCGATTTATATAAAAGTATTATAAAAAATAAATGTGATTACGTCAAATCTCAATTACTTCAATTTACCCTTAAAAAGAAAAAGAGAAAAGCGTAAAAAATGAAAGATATATTATAGTAATTAATAAAAGAACGCTTAAAGAAGAGGTGGGCTTATTTATCTATTTTTGGGTGGTGCGAGTAGAGTAGACGGCACCGTAGAGAAGGCAGTCCGTGGTCGGCGTGCGTGCCGGATATTTTTTTATTCTCATGTCATAATACATTTTTTATCACTATTTAATTAATTAATTAAATATACCTTTGACCATGAAATTAAAATGAGAATCGAAAATTAAAATATTTATTTTAATTATAATTTTATTATTAGATATAACGATTACCAGTTAAG
Source organism: Sesamum indicum (assembly GCF_026168435.1). Lineage (NCBI taxonomy): Eukaryota > Viridiplantae > Streptophyta > Magnoliopsida > Lamiales > Pedaliaceae > Sesamum > Sesamum indicum. Next base: position 14,245,002 of record NC_142660.1, on the reverse strand, counting down.
ATTTCGATTGTATAATTGAAGTAGTTGATCGCGCCAGATCAGATGTATATATTCAAAACCTCAATCCGATTCTTCGATGGGACGACCTACAAACACGGGGCCAGTTCATTGGAAGCCCTTTGTGAGAATACTTCAACATTCAAGTTAGGCAGCAGATTATATAGTCCTAGGATACAGTTAAATGTATTTATATTATAATTAGAAAAAAAACCAAACTAAGGAGTATTGGAATGGGGATATTTGTGACTTTTTGCACTTATACGGTCTACACTTCGACCCTTGAGATGATGCCATGTGTCTAATCGATGGTTCCTCCTTCAAGATTTCTTCCCGAACGAATCGATTAAACTTAATATAGTTAGAAAACACTTAAGACGATAGCCATTTATAAAGGGGGCAAATATGTCTTCACACACTTTCCCATATCACTTCGTTGAATAAAAATATTGTGAAATAAAAAAAAAATATTTATATGAGTAAAAGTTTTGTATGAGACATTTTAAAAAGAAAATTAAAATCTTTTCGTTGACACAGACCAACTAATAAATAATTCCGAGTTTAGTAATTAAATAATTAAACAAATAGAACAAATAAGTAGTTTTTTCTTAATTAAATAATAATAAAGTGAACTTGTCAATTATATAGTCTACAAGAATTATTATTATTATTATTATTTAATTTGATTTTTTTTTTTTGGCTTGGCCCGGGATTGATTCTAAGGCCTGAACTTTTTAAAATTTTATTATAATTATAATTATATATATATATATATTTATTTCTTTTTTAAAGATTCATAGATATTTCGATAAAATTAACGATCGTTTAATAAATACCCTTTTTGACAATCGATTACAGAGGATATTTGTTAGACGATCATTAATTTTATGGGGTATTTGCATTTTCTCAAACAATGAAGTGGGTATTTATAATTATGAAAATATCAAAGAAGCTCATGGTAATTTACCCTACTTTATATGAAGTGTGAATGGGTCAAGATAATAACTTTTGTTGACAAAATATATACTGATTAAAAACACTCTCAAACATATTTATTTTTTATGCGAAATGGCCCTTTTTTCAATATTTTTCTATCAATAATATTTTATTCACGCACATTTAGAATTAATAAAAATTATTTTACAAAATAGTAATTATGATCAGTTATGTATTTTTTTTCTATTTTATATAATTAAATTATACACACGTATCGAGCAAGAAGTATACATTATTGAAGGGGCAGTGTTGGAAAGAAATTATAGGAAGCCAAAAATTAGGAGACAAAGACAATGTAGTAGGTATTGTTAATCTGAGTATGGGTCCTTGCCCTAATGGGGTAGACATTTTTGGACCATTTCATTTGTCTACAATCCTCATGCTTCTATATTTGAATTTTTAGTTCTTGACATATATAAGCAAATAATATTTATTTTTGGGTATGGGATTATTGTTTTTAGAATAAATTACTATGAGCTTTTTTTGAAATTTAATATAATTATAAATGTCTTTTATTGTTTAAAAATACCAATACACATTAATTTTTTATCGACCATCCAACAATTATCACAATTCGTTATATCTCTCTATTCTTTTATGGTGAACTGATCAATATGTCCTTAGAAACTATGACTTGTTCTGAATTTTTTATTGAGTAATTGGATACTTTTTTAATTTTCTTTTTTTAAATTTTGCATCCACCTCGTCCGATGTTTCTTCAAATTTTCAAATTTTTTTTAAAAAAAATATATTACAAGGCAAAATTGATAATTCCAATCTTTCATCCAAAGATTGCACAATTTCATCAAACATCATGAAGGTATTGATGATTTATCAAATTACGAAGAGATATATAATTAAAATTTCGGGAGAGCTTATTATAATTTTATCCTTATTTTTAATGCCCATGTTTGTTTCTTTTTACTGAAACCAGAAGACGTCGTGAATTAATCGAAATATTTGTAAAGTTAATTCAAAAATCGTGTTTAACAAATTAGTAGTCAAATTTCAAATTTCCGAGCGATTATCTTAATGATGTGACGTTTCTGACTTTAAATTATAAAAAATCAAAGTTTTTTTTTTGGTTGAATTTAGCAACAACTATACAAAGTAGGAAAATTAGGTTACATGAGGTAATATGTCTAATGATGAAATTGAAACGGAAACTCTTACTAGGAGATTGTGGATTTGAATTTCTTAAGTATTCATCTACTTTAATAAATGTGATTTTGTTGGTGGTATTTTAGTTTTATTTTTGTCTCATTTTTATGTATTTGTTTATTTGAATTATTAATATATTAGTTTATTTTTTAAATTTCAGTATTTTATCTATTTTTAAATTTCAAGGCAACGAATTGGGTCTTATGTGTCCGATGAATTGATCCAAAATTAATATAGAGTTATTCTTTATTTCAAATTATTTAAACGGGTTAAAACATGTTCAAATACAGCCCGTAAAGAAATAATTTACATCAAAAAATATGATGTTTAAATTCAATAAAAGTAAATCCAAACTACATAATAGAGCCATCACCACACCGCTAAGTCATTTTATTTAACAGAAGACATTACATACAGACAACACCTCAAAAGGACTCAAATCTGAAAACTTGTCACGACGAAACTCTACAACCATTAATGTCCCACATTTTCCTTGGCATTAGACCTTCAAAATCTCAATACTAAATTTTAAGGTAATACATAGTTTACTTTACAAATTCAGAAAAGATTACATATCCACATTTAATAATACGTTTAAGATACTGAAAAAATATTTTAAATAAGTTCAGCCAGATACTCTCGTAAACGAAACCCATTTATAGTTGTATTCGACTTGAATAATCTGGCAAATGTGTGTTGCTAGAAATCGCCAAACGTTTTTGTTTAAGCCACACAAAATTTGCACGGCAGCCCCTTTTTTCCGTTTGGACAAGGAATTGGATGAGTTTGGTGTTGGGACAGATGAGAATTGGACAAGCAATAAAGAAGCAGAATGTCATCACATCACAGCTATCCTATGCTCATCATATTTCATGTCAAAGAGTACTAATCATCAACAGTGACATATATTTACACCTTTTTTCACATGCATCTTGTGTTCTCCCCTGTCATACACAACTTGCATAAATTTGAAAAAATTTCACCATTCAAAAGAGTAAAATTTGTATGTATTGTAATTTGACAAGAACTGAGTCTCAGTAGATCATGACAACAAGATTAGTACATATACAGAACGAATATTGAATTTAGCTGGATCTCAGCAGATCACGATAATAAAATTAATATGTAGATAGAGAGATGATTGAATTGAGATGGATCTCAGCATACCATGATAAGTGACAAGAAGATTAGTATGCATGTAGAAAAGATGATTAACTAAAGTGGGACGGAAAACTCGGATGAAGGACTAATGAAATATTTAGTCGAACATTAGGTTGGATGAGAGTTAGGTGTTTGGTCATTGGAGATTAATATGGTGGTTTTTATAGTTCCTTAGAAGACATAATTTCAATCATCAAATCAAGATTCATGATGAAGTGTTGGTTGTTACCAACCTTAAAATTCAATTTATGAGGTATATATATGTCTCTTTAGGGTGGTTAATAATTTGGACAGGATTGTATCATACACTGCCATTTTCCAAGAAAGGAGAAGAGTCCAAGTGTAAATTAATACGCAATTTACAGACGGGGTTAGGCTGTTTCTCAGTGTCAAATCAGTTGGAGTACAAGAATCCAGTTTGATGAGAAATGTTAGGACCCTTCAACATTTTGATTGCAGACGTGTTCCAGCTGGAGTTCGAACGTCGTTAATCCTCGGAGCTGTAATCGCTTGATTCTTGCAATAGAGGCACAGCTGCGCAACAGAATGACTCCTTGTCTTTGAGAAGAAGACAGCTCCCATCTGAGTTCCACTTCAGATCGAAGATGGAGAAGTTAGGAAACGGGGCGTTAATGCAGTAAGCACCGGATGGTGTCCACATGTATAGATTTGTGCTTCCGGTGCATAGGACTAGTCGGGGGCATGTTGGATCCCAAGCTGCAGCTCGAACGGGATCCTTTTGTATCAAGATGGCTGCAAGCTCGAGATGTTGCACGTCCCATATCCAAAGGACCGCTGGCATGCTGTCATTGCGTGTGCATATATATTGGCTGTCATTGCTCCATGACATGAGGCCTGAAATTAAGATAGTCACCAGTGAAAAATGCAGCATTATACTTTGTTTTAAACAGAAGTCAGTGTACAGGATCATCAACTCTAAACTATGAAGTTGAGCAAATGATATTCTTGCGTGCTATTTTGTGATTATCGACTGAAATGAACTCTGCCTCACCAATTCCTTGTTTGGGGTTTGGTTTATCTGCCTGAGGCTTCTGAGAAGGAAGAGTGATTGGCACTTCCATGAGATCGTATCTGACTTGAATGTATGTCTCGGCAGCATTATCTGTAGGGAAATTATGACCAGGAAACAATTAGATAGTTCTGAGAGGAACGTGACAGAATAAGAGAATGTGCAAGTTGCAACATGCAGAATGCGCTCAAAGTTTCCGACAAGGTTGCGTTCTTTGTTTATTCCAGTTGAGAAGAATTTATTCTAGAAACTTTGGATCTACGATCAGTTCTTAAGAGAAAATTTCTGTCAGAAAATTGTGAATTGACAACTTGTGCTAGAACCTCCGAGTGTACTAGCTTATGGGACAAAGGACTTCCAGTAAAACAGCGCCTCATTCATTAGATTAACTTCGGTCGTAGCTGTTAACTGATGTGAAACTAGTGCATCCAAACCTAGCAATAATTCAAAGCTCAAGACACAAATGACTTGTTTTCCCAGTTTTTGAGTTAATAACCACTAATTTAAGTCAGATTTCCATCAAAGAACAAATACAAGCAGAAATACATTATCGTCAGCATGATATACTGATGATCAAATTATTTAGGAGAGCTCACCAGCATTCCTTTTAGCAAATTCATCACTCAGTGACAATTCCGACACATCAAGCTGCAATGGCTCGTCTACTTCCTGAATGGACGGAAAAGGATTGGAAACAAGTTGCGAAGAGTATGTAAGCATCAGCTAAATAAATGATTTTCCTACCTTGAAAACAGCAGCTGCACAAGGACCACGAACAGTAGATAGATGAGTAAATTCTGCAAATACTTTCCACGTCAAGTGATTCAAAACACGTATCATTTGGTCATAGCTTCCCACAGCTAAGAACTGGCTACAGGGTGACCAAGAAACACTTTTTACTCCTAATCCGCTCTCGTATGCTTGATACTTAGATAAACACCGGCCATCCGGAGAATATATCAGAACCTACACCAAACCGCATGGTATGTAAACAGTTTAATGATGGTAACTAACAAATTCAAGCATGAATATAGGGGACCAAGGACTTAAGAGCAATAAAGATAAACCTAACCAATTTTTTATTCGATCATGTGTCAATAGTACCAAACACCATTTCAAAAGAGGAAAAGCAGTCCACCACTAAACAATTAAGAATGTATAAACTTTTCTGAGAGTTAAAATAACAACAATATCCAACCCTTCCAGATATAAAAAGCAACAAAAGTGAAATAACTTTAAAAATACCGACTTGTACCAAGTGTGATCATTCAAAACATAGTTGACTCAATATTTTTTGGCCAAGAAACTCAAAAGGAAACAGAACCACAGGAAGGAAAACTAAAACAGATAGTTCGGTTTATCCTTTTTAACTGTATGATGTCTATTCACAGATTTTTGTTATACATGCAACTTAGAACAAATATGACAGTAACTAATCTTATATTCCATTCACAATTGAGCATGAGAATTTAGTGATACTGTTTCCACCAATTACAAGTGCTTCCAGTTTTATACATCAATGCAGCGACATGGTTGGAAATGCTAGAGATATGGTTTTACAAGACTGGTGTTGCATATGAACAGAGAAATATATAAGTATCATGTTATAGGGGATGACAAAAGAAAACCAGAATTCAATTCAATGAAATTTAGATCAGACAAACTGTAAAGCTCATTATCATGGAAAATATGATAATGACAAGCTACAGTATAAATGGATGTTAAGTTATTTCAACTATAAAACAAAACCAAGCAGTAGCACCACTCACACACCTTATATTCCAAAGGAGAATCCCAGATAACTATGGCACTGTCATCAGGTGACCATTGAATATCAGACAAATCCAATGTATCAACAGCGAAAACCCCCATAATCTCCCAGGTATAACAAGAAAGCAGATTAACATAGTCTTTGCAATCACGTCTTGTGCATATTGCAGCAAACTTGCCATCCTTAGTAAATGAAACTCCCTTAGAGCCATGTTTTGGCCATTGCACATGTATGCACGCGGTGTTCAACAGTGACCAAACTGTTAACCGCAGTTGAAACTCAGAAGTGGTTAGTATGTGGCGACTATCAGGGCTCCACCTCGCATAGGAAATACCCGCAGGACCCTCATCTATTTTGCATGTCCATTCTGGCTGTGCTAACGACCATGCTTGTATCATAGGCCTCTTAAATAGGCCACAAAGTATGTACTCAGAATCAAGGGCCCATTCAATGTAAGTTATTTTGTCCAAGCAAGAGAACAATTGTACTACCTGCAAAGCAAATCACACATAATAACATAAATTAAAATCTAAAACCCAAATAACACTCAATGTAGCATGAAGAGTGTCCGCCTTTCGTTGGGCATTCATCCTATTGTGATTCTTTGCATTGGAAGAAGGCCTTTCTACTGCACTGAATCATCACATCAAATGTTCACCGTTTCATCAACCAGTTTCAAGCAACAGTGTTCATGAGTTCCTCAGAGTCTCCAGAAAGAAATTAAACGCTAGATCAAACCCTCTTTCTAGACAATCTTTCAATTCTTGGTAATTACAACAACCTCAATATTCTAATTTCAAACATCCAAACTAGCAAGTAGCAAACAAGAATTGGATTAAAATGTGCAGAGCTAGTAAATCCGAGTAAATAAACGTCAGGGCTATGGGGCAAATAATTTAACAGCCATTCAAATCTAGCATAACAGAATAGGATACCTCATTGTGCCAAAGCAGAGCTCTTTGAATTTCAAATCACATCGAGAAATTGACAACATCATCAAAAACCCAAATCAAAATTCCAAATGCACCACTCCACCGAACTACAAAACCAATCACCCACAAACATAATAAAACCAAAAGGCGCATGTACCTTGAGTGTGAGAACATCGCGAATGACAAGGCGATAATCCACAGCAACTGCCAAAAACCTCGCATTAGGCGAAAACGCACAGGGACCCGTCTGCTTATACGTTTCAGTGAACTCCATTTCACCACCAAGAAACGATCTTTTCTACAAAAACAAACAACTGCTCGCCTCTTCCGCACAGAATTACAGCCAACATTGACTCCGCGACTGGATCCGCAAATGGGTTCTACAGATCCGTGGAGGGTCTCATGGGGGCCCGGTAAAAGGGTCAGACAGATTCAAATTTTAAGAAACAGCAGTCAACAAATTGCAGGAGAATGAAAGAGCAGAGTTGATTCTTTATGCGACAGACAGTCAAAATGTTTTCAACAGAGCGCAGGGAGTGGGAGAGCCTCGGTTTATATATATATATATATATATATGCGGGGGCATGTAAACCTGCTTTTCAGGATTACAATTCTTGAACTGCTCACCCTCTCACTCAACTTCCTAGTTGAGATTTAGCATTTTGGCATGAAAGATAAGTTTGATAGAAATCAAGAAAGAGACATTTTTGTTATCTTTGGTCGGAGAGAAAATGTCACATATGATATTATTATTTTTCAATTTTCATATTTGAAGTTATATATTGAACAAGTTATATAGTACCATGTCTATGTCATTTATATTATTATATATAAAAATTGAATAAGATTATTTTAATATGTTCAATGCTTTGAATTATTTTCTTTTTCTTTTTTTTTTCTTCTTTCTATCACCAATTCAAGTGTATTTTATTTGAAGACTGATTTTAGTTAAATATTTAAATTATTTTACTCATTGCCACACACAGCCGTTCAAATATGACATAAATATTATATTGATATATATTTTTTTTAAAAATTAAAAACTATATATTCAAATTAAATTTCAACTTAAAAGTGAAATGCATACCCATCACGCTTTAATGTGGCTCCACATATGTCACGAATGTGTAAAAGAAAATATTTCACCCTCTCAACATTCTGTAATTTTAAATGGAAAATTTGGAACTAAGGTGAAAGCAATTTCCGTGATCTTTCACTTCCACCTGTCTTTTTTTTAATAGTATGCAATATATTCCATCATTTAACATTCACATTTAAAAACTAATTTAATACAACGATAATTCAAATTAACAAACTCATCTAAATGAGATAAGAAACAAAAAACTACTATAATAATAGACATACACTACCATAATAGTAGACATATATTAACATCTACAGAACTCAAACTCATAATATTTTGATTGTAAATTTTAACATTATCAATCAAGCAATACCTCCTTGACATTTCCAACCAATCTCAAATTACACCGAATTGCTGTTATGTTTCTTTTATCAAGGTGGTGGTTTGAAAGATGTGTACAAAATTAACAGTGCAAGATTCTACTCAAGAAGAAACGTGGGCTGCAGCAACTGCTGTCCAGCCTTAAGATTAAGTCAGTCTTCACACGCTTTTATCAATTTTCCTGTGATGAAAATAACGAGATAACATCTAAATTCCTATAGCAGTTACCCCATCAAGAAACTTATACCTCATTCTTCGATTTTTCAAACACACTAACTACCCTGAGACACAATCATCAACCTTCATGGCAATATATGTTCCAAGAGGAAGGAGCAGTGCAAGAGAAAGATGCATTAGCTCAAAAGAGGTTTACAAGCCCAAGAGATGTAATTTGGAATACAAACTTCATCGTGCAATGCCTCCTTGTCAAAACATTGAGTTAGCCAGTTCGGATAATTCTGATGCAACCTCGTTATAGTCTCCTTTCAGCTTTTCTTGTTCCTCCTGGCCAAGTTCCCCTTTGGTGGGCTTAGTCAGCACCAAAACACAGCAAGTCGGCCTCTTTGTGGCTCCGGCATTAGCAAGGTCCTGAAACAGAGCAGATTATCATGTCGTTAGATTCCAGATTTCAGTTTCTTCCAATATGGATTGTTTCATCTAAGAATATAGAACAAAAGACACATGTCGCTGGATTGCAGAAGGGGCAAACAATGCCATTGATCTTGTTAATGGTTCCCTTATACAAATTTCTAACAGCAATATTAACAGAAGGATGCCGGCTGTTTAGATTTTTTGGGTGGCCAGACCCATTTGATGCAACTTCCAATAACACAACCAATTATCCAAACCAAAAATCATACCGAATCATTCAAGAAATCAGCTTTCAAAATTTCCCAAATCAAGTAGTGGTGAATGAGGAAACAAAACTAAGAAAGATGAAGATGCTATGAGATGCAACTGTTTAGTTATTTCAGAGTTCAGCTGCATCTAAATGAGCACATTTTGCTCATGAACATGAAAACAATATTACAGAATAACACTTAGAATCATTAAATATCAAAAAGCAGTGAAGAAAACAACTTACTTCCTTTGACGGTACGTAGACGTATGGAATGTTAGCTTCTTCACATAAGATTGGAACATGAGTGATGACATCTATAGGTGATATGTTCCCTGCTATAACACATAACCTGCAATCATCATGAATTAGGACACCATACGGAAGTTCAACGAGTTATATACAAAAAAAAAAAAGAACTATGCAAGCCTCTTTCATAATCAGACAAGTAGGGTGGTGGTTATCCAACTTGTTGGCACGTCACTGGAGCTTAATCAATGTTCCCAAACAAGTAAAGAGAACTAATTATGATCCAATTATCAAGTCTTGCTTCTAGGCTGCCAAACATGGCACACCTCTTAAACCAATGTTTAAGCCGCCATCATGCCAAATACCTATGAAATCAATTGTTTTTCTTTCTTCTGAAATCATTACAACTTAAGAACCAAACTCTATTCCAACAAAAAGAATGAACAAAGAGAACACCCATCCATAGCTATACAACAAAACGCATTTTAGCGTATAGTTGGTAAGCATAACTGATAACAAGGTTCAACATTTATGCACCAAATCGGGTGTCATCAGTAATCAAATGTGAACAAAATACAAGTACAATCACATGAAAATTTTACCCTTTGTTCCCGCGGCGAATGCTCTTAACCACCTCCTTAACCCCCCTCTTCAAGCACTTCTGCTCCGCAGCTGAAATTGACGACAAACAGCAAAAAATAAATCAAGAAAAATTGAAATACAATAAGCCCATCTGCATATTTGCTCAAAATCATAAGCGTGTAAATAGTGACCTCGACGAACAAGCTTGAGGGTGCGTTTGCAGAGCTTTTTTCCGGCGAGTGGTTTGGCAATGGGGGCGAGAGCCAACATTTTTTTCTTCTCCCTCTCTTTCTGCGCTGTTCTTTCAATCTCGCTGTCGCTTCCCATCGCTTCTATGTTGGTAGGAAAGAAGCAGAGCACAGAGAAGATAGTGAAGGTTTTGGGGATGGGGATTAGGGTTTTAGGCAAGTAGGTTAAAATGAACTAAAATTGGACGTACAATACCAAAAACACCCATCATTTATTATAATTATAATTATTTTTTATTATTTAAAAATTATAAATACCTTTTGTGATTAAAAGTCATCTAAAAAATACACTCTGACTTTCATGAGAGGTACTTATTAAACAATCTTGAATTTTAAAAGGTATTTATAATTTTGAAACAATCGATATTTATGATTATAGCAAATTTTAAAAAATCTTGTTGTAATTTATTTAATTTTTTAAATAGGGTGAGTTTGACCCATTTTTTGAATAGTTAATTTAACTATAAAAGAATATTATTTTTTGGACAAACGCTTTGTCCTAAAATTTATTATAATTATTGTTGTTTGAAAAATTACAAATACTCTCTAAAATTAATAACTGTTTAATAAATACCCCTTATAACAGTTTATCAATAGGGATATTTGTTAAACGATCTTTAATTCTATAGCGACAATTATAATTTTTCAAACAAGAAATAAGTATTTGTAATTATAACAAATTCTATGAAAACTCATTGAAATTTATCTTATTCTTGATTAATAGGTTTTGATATAATTAATTTTATAAAATAGTGATTGATTAAAAAAAATTATTTATATTTTAAAAAAATGAGGGTTATTTTTTCTGAAAACCCAAATTTTAATTATATCTTTGTCTGTCAAAACATTTCTATAATTATGACCGTTCAAATGGAAAAAATCAGGGAAATTGTATTTTTGTCCGATAGAAAGAATTGTATTTTTTATCCCATAATAAATGAATTTTTTATACTTTATGGGGGTAAAAAAAAAGGCAATATAATGTCGTGCTTGGGACCAAAACTACATTTTTTCACCAAAGATTGGGGAAAAAAACCCAAAAAAAAAAAAAAAAAGAGGTACCAATTTTGTAGAGTTGTTCTTGTTTGAGTTTTACGAGTAGGGTTGAACTAATCTTCAAAACCTCAATTCCCTTTACCATGTTACTGAAAGAAAATGCTGCTACCACATAGATGCTGAGTTGAATCCCCTCAATTTAACGTACGCATTTCCTTTGTCCTCTTAGCATCATCGGATTCTTCAAGGTGCCGGTTTCCACCTGGCCCGCGCGCAGGCATAGTATGTTTGTGGTGTTATATCACGTTTTTAGTTGAAATCTCTGATGATTTCTTTAAGGGATGTTCTGAAATTAATCCGATTTTGTTGGGATTTTTTCTCCCTTTTCCGAACTCTTGCAGAAATTCAAGCAAAATGTCTCCAAGGTGGAGCAGAATTTTCAGCCATATTAGCAGGATTAGTAATCTGCAAAGGAGTTCTGAATTGGTGCGGGGGGATTTATCTGTTTTTCCGTTGCGGAACTATGCTAAGGTTGCGGCTGCTGTGGAGCCAAATTTTAAAAGTGATACTAATAAACCAGAGGTATGGGAATTTCAAAACTTATCAATTGTTCTTGTAATGATCTGCAGAAACTTTGTCAAAAGTTTGTATCTTTAAGTGTGTTTTCTTTGTAGGAAAGGTCCTAGGTTCAAGACCAGGTCTCCCCACCCCCATCTCTGTAAATAGAAAAAAAGTGCGGTATCTTTTTATCAGACGATTGGAGCAATCCATTGTTGTTAGGCTTGGATCTACAGAAACTCCTGCTTGGTGGGGGTGGAGGGTTTGCCAAATTTTGGGTAAGAAATGAGTCTTGTGGCAAATTATCATGATATAGTGTTTAAAGAGATTCAAAATGTCTACATTGTGTAATATAAAATCTACAATGACATAGTAATAATAAGGTGGATGGATAAATTGCATCTATCTTATGATTGTATCAAAGCTTTGTGTCTGTTCTTGATTTTGAATTATGAGCTGGCCTGGGCTGCAATTGGACATCATAGAATTGCTACAGATAGTGTAAAAAAGCTTCATGCTTTGAGCGTAAAACTGATAAATGTACTAATTCAATGTACTACTGCTCTTTGTTCTAAAGTCTATGGTAATATAGACAATTTGTCACCGTGGTAGTGCCAGATATTGCCACATTATCACAGAAAGATTTGTGCCTGGGGGATGGTGAACTGCTGTATTATATTGTCGAATGAGAGTAATAAGCATCTGATAAGTTGGTTAGATGTTAATTCATGTACTCTTGTAAGCTTCATGCTGTTCGATTTTCCTAATCAGATTCATGAAGAAACGCTTACTCTCCAGGTGAATCTTAACAAGATGTTTTGGTCCAAGCCATGTTCATTGGCATTAGCAACTGATTCGCCAAATAGAATTGAAGACCCACAATATGAAGGCGTCAAACGATTTATCCTAAAGTTGATGCTATTCTACAGCAAGCAGAGCCAGTTCATCCGTTGGGCCAATGCTATTTACCACCGTGTAATATACCAAGTTGATAGACCTGCTATATATGATGGTTAGTTTTTCCTTGCTTTGTGTCTCTTTCATGATTTGTGGGCAGATGAGATTCATTCCACTGCATTGTGTTCCCTTTTTCTCTTGTTACCGATTTTAAATTTCATGGACAAATAGAACTGACCCTTGAGAAATGTTGGAAGGGATGTCTGATATCAAAAGTTTCTGATCAGAGTGGTATATTGTGTTTGGGATCTCATTCATCTGACTTAGATTTTTCCCCCATATATGAACCACAAAGCAATGTTCTGCACCTCTTCTGCTGTCTCAGTGTTCTTGTGTAAGTTTAAACGGAGTTTTGTCTTATTTGATGTGCAGTGTTTAGCTTGGAGCAGACATTTAAAACAACATTTTCCTTGCTTGTACTCCACATGTGGCTTTGCCTACGTCGTTTAAAGGAAGAGGGCAAGGAAGGTGTTGAGCTGGGGCAATACTTATATGAGATATATAATCATGACCTGGAATTGAGGGTGTCTAAGGCTGGGGTGAGTTATCTTTATTGCTTGTAAAGCTGCTGTTGTTCTCTTTTAGTTTTCTAGTACTTCATCTTCAAGTCTGAAGGTCGCACTTATGATCATTATGATAAGTGATCACCATCTTGAAGATTTTTGTTGGCTCTCCGAAGGCAAACAGTTGAGTTATATGATGGAACCAAGTCTATGTGCGGACCATAATCTATCGTCAAGTTACTTATCTGCTACCGTTGTTTGTAAGCTCTGCTCTTTTCATTCTCTTTTTAGAAGTGCAGGTAAATTTACTGCTATCTAAATGGATGAAAGAATTGGAGAAGATTTTTTATGGAAATATTGTTGCTTATGATGCGGCCATGGGGAAACAGGATGACCTTCAAAATGTCATTTGGAGGTATGGAATTGCCAGAAAATGTAAGATGTGTTGGTTTGGCATGCTTTTTCTCACCTGTTAGAATTTGCTGAAGAAATTATTAATAGCAGGCTAGTTTTTGGAAGTTAAACTATCAGTTTGATACTTTTTAATATGTTACATGAAAACACTGTGGGTTATTCCTCATGAATGTATAGTCCCTCAGTATTAGTAATTTTGCATCTTATTTTGACAGCAATGGGGGGAAGTTTCAGTTAAGCACTTGATGGTTAAAGATTATGTATGTATCAGTCGTATTGATGTTTCTAATGCTTTTCATGTTTTTCTGCACGTTAGGAATGTATTCTCTGATGATGGTGCATCAAAACCAAGTGAAGGTGCCTTACTTCCAGTCCAGGCAAGTTCTTATCTTCTTATGCTGCATAGACTGGCTTAACATAACTATTTGCTTTTTTTTTTTTTTTTGAAACGAATAAAACTATTTGCTTAAATATATAATTTATATGTGGTGTGAGGTGCAGCGGAAGGGTATTATGATTCTCTTGAAAACTATTTCCTTAGCATAAAGGTCGGAAAAAAGAAGTTACCTAAAACATGTTTTTTGGCAGAAAAGATGCTCAACGTTCAAATTGATAATAACAAATTCAGTTTAGATGATATGTGTTATTTTTTAACTTTTGGATCCCTTGGCAAATTTAATGGTATAATTAGGTGACTATCTTATGTCTAGTCTTTATTTCAGGGTGCATTTGGGTGCCTTTTACAACTCAATGATTGCCTGTTATTTCATTCCTTAAGACTCGTTTCAAATTCCCAATCATGGAATTTAGGCTTTCATTTTCCACATGAATTGGGTCAGAAGAAAAAATGAGCAAAAATACTAAATTTCATGCAGAATAGTAACAAGTTCTTGAGAGTTTCATTACTCATTTCTGATTTAGTTTTAGACATGGGCTAACTAAACCAAGTTTCCAAAAATTATGATTTATTTAAGCATTGAAGATTCTCCTGATTTGAAAAGATTTCTATTTATGTTCACAGAATTTTCCATACAAACAAACGATTGGAAAATTTATCCTTCCTCATTTTGTCTTCTTTCTTACCCTTTTCCCTAGAACCAGATGAGCGAGAAAGTTAATGGAGGTGATGTCATAGGATTGAAGTCCTTTTAACCTCGAGTCCTCAGAGATATTTCAATTGCTATAAGTGCAACATATGTTGCACTATGTTGATTAATTGATTAGAGTAGGTGATACCAATCATGAAGTTTTCACATATGTTGCGTTGTCCTATATTACTTGGCAATGCGAAAAGAATTACTTCTGTGTAATCCCAAGATGTGATGATATCTCTTTTTCACCTTACGCACCAATATTTGCTTTTTCTGTAAATAGTTCTTTCATTTCCCCGAACCTTAATTCAATTCCATTGCATCAGAGATTATATAAATAACAGCAACCCTGCTCATAACTTGTTATTTCCAGGCACTGACAAGGTATATTCGTCGGGAAGCAAGTTGTCTGTCATTAACAGGTAAGGATAGTGCTCCTACATTTGTATCAACGTTAGAAGCAGAAGAATCTAGCTACAGTTGGGCTTTCAAATTTTTGTCTCACCTAAAATCGAAAAAAGCACTTGACTTGGAAACGATTAATATTTCATTAATTTCCGAAGTGAGTGATCTGGTGCAAACCAAAATCTGCTTCCAATAACAACTTAACTTGACAATCCAGTTAATTTCGTGCAGATAAAGAAGCCATATTTTCAGGCAACTTCATGTTCACATCATTGGAGGATACAGGTCCTGATACGCCAAAAAAGTAGCGACAAAGTGCAATTCCAAGGATGATATAGTAATGATTATCAAATACGCCTCAATTTCCGTCATTAGTGTCCGTTGTCTTTAACAATGATACAATATAAGAGGATCTCAATAATGCGTTTTCCCTCGAATGAATGTCAACCCAGGTGAATCTTGGAAATGCTTTTAGCAGTTAGAGATAATTATGTGATTAGATACATTTTATTATCAGTTATGTGATGGACATTGACTAAGTCTATTTCATAATAGAGTTGAAATGGTTTGTAAGTTTTTGTGTTGGCTCTACTTTAAATGGAGAATCACAATTTCTTCGTAATTCGAGTAGTGTAAAAGGTTTATCAAAGATATTATTTATTCTATATTTTGCATGAAGTAGAGTGAAATTTGTTTCCGAAGTCATCAACTATTCCCTCCTCAAACAATTTTTTAATCCAAATTAGATTTGATCAAATCAAACTAATTATAGAACAAGTGTAATACATTATTTATATGATTTTTCATTTTTCTTAAACTACACTCCCACAACAGGTATATTTCTATCATATAATTAATTCAAGTGCGATAAAAAACTTGGTTTGGTTAAGAATTTCTACATTTCTCAAATAGTCACTTTAAAAGGTATTTAAAAGTCTTTGATCTATCATGATGAGCCCTAGTTTAAATGATGAAGTTGAGGATTTATGACTAGAGGCCATGTTCAAGTTCTATGTATATGTGAGTATTTGTCTGTTTTAATAGTAGTTGTTGGTTTATTTTTATAATAGCAATTGTTAGTCTATTTTTATAATAATTATTGATTAGTTATACATATTTGATATTGTTAATTGACATATATTAATAATTAAAAACGAAAAAGAAAAAGTCTACATTCACAACTCTTAAACCCTAACGAAACTCATCATCGATCTTTCGTTGTTTTCTACGCAACCCAATTCAGCGAAACAAACAAAAAGGGAAAATAAAAATGTAAAGAATAAATGGTTTGATTAGCAATTTGCCCTCATCCCACGTTTTCTTCCTGTTTTAACTCTTGGACTGTTGAATAATTGAAGGTAACTTTTCTTAATCTGGGCTGCTCCCTCGATTATCAGTTCTCACCGCAATCCCATTGTTTACATGTGGCTGTTGAGATCACTGTAGCAACATCAGCTGAGGTTGTAGGTTCAGTTGATGACCTTTTGATACAAATCTTGCTACCATTACCTGTAAAATCACTGATGCGGTTCAATCTAGTATCCAAAGACTGGAGATCTTTAATCACTAGCATTATTGCAGAAATAATACACAAAGATATACAAGATATTAATAAGAAATTACATCAACATAAAGCAGTGGAAATAATCGATCAAACGAACGCTCAGAGGGCCAGATCCATTTCTTAGGCTTTACTGACCATCACTAAGATCGGCAGCCTTAAGATAAAACCCACGGTTGCACACGATTTTGGCACAAAGCCTTTATCACAAAGGCTATAAACCTCGATCACACAGATCTTCTCAGCACACGGTCACTGAGACCTTCAATCTCTCTATTTCACAAAGATTTGCACTGAGCTTATTGAAATAGTTTACTGTTCTAAAATAGGAGAAGGAGTCTCCTATTTATAGGGCCGAGAGAAGAGATGGAGATGGAAGATAAGGATCACCTTCCATAAAGCATCAACTTGGTTATGGAAGGAGACCATCGTTGCAAGAGCAAAGTGAATCACAGAGAGGGAATAGAGATATGTGAGATATGAGGGTTAGATAGAAAATAAGTAACCAAGTCGGGTCGGGACGGGTCGAGTTGTGGGTCGGTGGTCGTGGGCTTGGGCCAAAACCATTGCCATCCAAGTGGGTGTATTGGGCCTCCCTATTTTCGATCCTGGGCCATAAATTTTCCAACAATCGTTTTTCCCTTTTGCGCAACACGGGCCTTAAACCTGCAGTGGGATTGTTCTTTCGTGGCCGCAAGTTCACTGATTTTGAGTACATTCATTTAGGTGCAAGAAATCAGACAAAGGGCCCGTTCAGGGAATTAAGGTTTCCTGATGACCCTTTTCCACTCTGGATTCAGCAGTCTTGTAATGGATTACTTCTGTGTTGTAGCTCTGAGAAACGTAGAAGTTATCCTATACGTAGATGCTCTGTGTATAATCCGACTACGAACTCTTATACCAAACTTCCTAGACCAGGTGTTGTGAATGAAGTTCCAAGAATTGTGTGTGGAGTATACTTGGCTTTTGATCATGCCATGTATCCCTTTTACAAAGTTGTTTGTGTTAGAGACTCGGAGTTGGCTGGCGAGCTTTTCCAGATTGAGGTATACTCGTCCGAGTCTGGTGCTTGGAGGGTGTATGGCGAACTTTTCGATTCCTCAGCCAGTTTTCGGCATGGGGTTTACTGAATGGCTCACTGGATTAGTGAGGAGCCTGAAGAGATTTTGTATTTCAATCTTGACAAAAAAACATTTGGGACGATCTTGTGGCCTGGTGCAGTGGATGGCTCTGGCTATCCCTATGGGAGAAATGTTGGTTATTTTGGGGAGTCTTGTGATCATTTGCATATTATTGTAAGTTATGATACTGAAACAGCGTTTGATGTTTATGAGATGAAGAGGGATTACTCGGAATGGTTTGTGAAGTATCGAGTTGATAGGACTGTAGTGGCTGCTGCTTTTCCTCAGATGCATTATGGGGATTTCTCTGTGTTTGCTCTGGTTCGGGCCGAGGAGGAATGTTGGTTCTTGCTTTTACGGACTCCTAGTAAGGTTGTACGTGTCAATCTTGACTGCTATACTTTTGAGGAGATTTTTCATTCTCGGGATGCTTTGTTTAGACCTTCCTTACCGCATGCTTTCGAATACATTGAATCCCTTGCCTGTGTTTGATGTGTTCTTTTCAGATGCAACTTTACCTGATTCCATCCATGGATGCAAATTCATCGAACTTCTATTCTGGATCTCATGTAATGGACCACAATCTAATTTCGATTGTCTGTATCATACCTTGACTTTCTTGAATCGTTCTTAGGCATTTCCAGCATTGCACAATAGTCATATCTGTCAATCCAAAACACACAACCCTTTGAAGCTTTCAGGCTTGAATTTGCTGCTTCATATCTGTCATTCCAGAATTTGAACTAGTTACCACCAAGAAGAAGGCGCGGATTCTCATATTTCGTAAACGAAGAACTGGATCACCATGCTACCTCTAACTAGACAAAGAAACAGGGTGACCAAGGAGAAAAAACCAGATTCTTGTGCTGATTATGTTTTACATTATGCTTCCTTCTGATCTTGCCCTTGCCGTGATGCTTCCTTTTGGACATCATATGCTGAATATTCATGGAACAACAATGAAAAAATAAGAAGTTCGACCTCAACAAAGATACGAATCCCGTTTGCCCTCCACTTGCTGCATTCTTGGATTAATATAAAATGCAATTTACTCTTGTGTTAATGAAAATGTTTAAAATACCCGTATTGTATAGACTATGTTGTCTATCTTCTTCCAAATTCATAAAGCAAAATGGTAAATATGTATAAGAGCTATCGAGAATCATGATACGTGAAGCCTTTGAGTAAACTATCAGAAAATTTTTATTTAAATTAATTACATAGCAAGTATAATATAATTATTATATAATTAATTACTTTTTTGAATCATGGTAAATTATATAATAAATATATTACACTTAAATGTATAACTGATTTAAGTCTGGTTAAATCCAATCCGAGAAAAATTTCCCGAAAACCACCACATTACTTCAATTGTGATACCTCAGTTTCCAAAGTCATTACCTATGCTCAACTCTCCAGTGGTAGTCGCTTTTTTAAACGTATTTAAAAGTATTGGTCCGTTGTACATTGTACCCACTCTTTAGTCTTTTCTTTTTCTCCACTACATACAAAAGACTAATCATGACGGCTAATCAAGAAAGTAATCTTTCTGGTAAAGCCAAATGAAATTCATCACCAATCTTTCATAACCTCGTCCAATTTACCCCTTCTCCCTTGTTTTCTCCGCACCCAATTCATCACGAGAAAAAGTAAATTGTTTGATTAGCAATCCACCCTCATCCCACGTTTTATTTCTGTTTCACTCTGCAGCGTTGAATAATTGAAGGTAAGTTTGCTTGTTAGTCGTCTGCAGTTTTCCCGGAATCCCATAGTCCACATATGGCTATTAAGTTCACTGCAGCAACATCAGCTGAGGTTATAGGTTCAGTCGATGACCTCTTGCTACAAATCTTGCTATGGTTACCTGTAAAATCGCTGATGCGGTTCAAGCTAGTATCCAAACACTGGAAATCTTTAATCATGGGGCGTCATTTTTCCCTTCTGCGCTATACGGGCCCTAGCCCTGCAGTGGGATTGTTCTGTCCTGGCCGGAAGATCTCTGTTTTTAAGTACGTTCATTTAGGTGCAGCAAATCAGACAAAGCCCCTGTTCAGGGAATTAAGGTTTCCTGATGACCCTTTCTCATTCTGGATTCAGCAGTCTTGTAATGGATTATTTCTGTGTTGTAGCTCTGGGAATCTTGTTTGTAGGCGTATTAGATCTCCTGTACGGAGATGCTACGTGTATAATCCGACTACAGGCTGTTACACCAAACTTCCAAGACCAGGTGTTGTGAATGAAGTTCCAAGAATTGTGCATGGAGTAAACTTGGCTTTTGATCATGTTATGGCTCCCTTTTACAAAGTTGTTTGTGTTAGAGGGTCGGAGTTTGCCCGCGAGCTTTTCCAGGTTGAGGTATACTCGTCTGAGTCCGGTGCTTGGAGGGTGTCAGGCGAACCTTTCAGTTCCACAGCCAGTTTTGAGTATGGGGTTTACTGGAATGGCTCAGTTCATTGGATCAGTCATATGCCTAAAGAGCTTTTGTATTTCAATCTCGACAAAGAGAGGTTGGGGAAGACGTCGTTGCCTGGTATAAGGGACGGTAATGGGATGAGAAATGTTGGTTATTTTGGGGAGTCTTGTGATCATTTGCATATCATTGAAAGTCATGATTATGAAATAGTGTTTGATGTTTATGAGATGAAGAGGGATTACTCGGAATGGTTTGTGAAGTACCGAGTTGATCTCACAGTTGTTACTGCTGCTTTCCCTGAGATAGCTTATATGAATCCATTGATAAACAGAACTTGCTATGCTTTCTCTGTTTTTTCTCTGGTTCGGGCCGAGGAGGAAAGTTCGTTCTTGGTTTTGCTGACTCCTCGTAAGGTTGTGCGACTCAGTCTTGACTGCAATATTGTGGAGGAGATTTGTGATTCTGCGGATACTTGGTTTGAATCTTTCTTGCCGCATGCTTTCGAATACATTGAATCCCTTGCCTGTGTTTGATGTGTTCTTGTCATGGAAAATATGTGTTGTAATTAGGTTCAGCTAAAGCTTTTACGTTTCTATGTAAGAGATAGAGATTAATTAACTAAAGTTTGTATTAGCATCAGAACGTGATTGTTCAGCAGTAAATATTACTTGGTTTTCTGTTAATTCTCCCCTAATTCTATTGGATTGCAATCCATTGAAATTCTATTTTGGATCTCAGGTTGTCAAATTCATATCAATGTAATTAATGTGATTTGCTCAACAATCTAATTTAGGTTGTTTCTATCACACCTCAGCCTTCCTGAATCATTCTTGGGCTTTTTCCACATTGCCCAATGTTATATTTTCATGGTATCAATCTCAGTATCAATCCTGCAACTGGCAATTTGTGCAATTGCTCATTGCCATTCAAATTGCTGTTTTAGCTGTTCAATCCAAAACAAACAAACCATTGCTTTCAGGCTTAAATTTGCTGCTTCAAAACTGTCATTCCAGAATTTAAAATGTCACCAGAGTCCACAACTTAAACAAGTTACCACAAAGAAGAATTTGCATAGTTCAGCAAAAACAAAAAAAAAAAAAATCAAATAAAGAAATAGCAAGCGCACTTCAGATTTTCATCAAGCTGCAGTTAGATTAATTTTTATATCATTTCCCAAATAAAACTAGCATCTCAAAATTTCTCATTTCTCGTAAACGAAGAACTAGATCACCTAGAACTACACAAAGAAACAGGGTAACCAAGGAGAAAAAACACATTCTTGTGCTGATTAAGTTATACATTATGCTTCTTTCTGATCTTGCCCTTGCCATGATGCTTCCTTTTGGCCATCTTGATCTTCTTCTTCAGCTTCTTTCCGATAGGCTTCAAGGCTTTCAAGCTTTGATTGCCATCAGCCATTTCCACATCTGCAAACCAGTACCAAGATTCAATACCATTAACAACAAATGCCAGAAATAAGGGCAAAACAAGACCAACTTCATCAAGGCAGCAATGAGGTATATACAAACAATCCCAACACATGCTACCGTGTGCAGAGAGAAATTTTTCCATGACATTTTTAAGTATAAGCTGTTTTAACATCACCAGATACTTGTAACTCTGAGAAACATTATCAAAGTCCAGGATTTTAACAGCATATGAATAACTAAACCTTGGAAGTGTCATGGGAAATCCCACGACATAACCTTATGAGTTCATTGTCCACCATCAAATGGTCAGTAACAGATTATATAAAATTTTGGCCCAAAAGTTCCCATGGAAGGAAGGAGAAAAAGCACAAAATCTCGAAAGACCTAAAACTTGGAAACTGAGTATAGCAAAAAAGCTCGCAAATCAAGATAATAATATACCAACATCAATAACAAATCAATATCAGCAGCATAGGATAAAAGCGAAAAAATCAAACAAAAGCGCGAAAAACCAGAAGAAACGAGAGGCTAAAAGAGAAAGAAAGAATTATACCCATGCCGTCGTCGTTAGCTGAAGTAGTGGCGGCAGCGACGAAATCCATGGCGGCGGAGGGAGCGGACTTGACAGGAAGCTTGGACGCGGCGAGGGCAGCCTCCTGGGCTGCAAGCTTGGCGGCCTCTTTCTTCTCGTAAATGGGCTCCACTAGCTCTCTCCTTATGGCCCTCAACCGCTTCTCCCTCTTCGATCTCATTGATTTCGCCATAGTTTCTTCGTGGCTTTGTCGAAATTGTCTTCTTCAATTCGTCGGCGACTGATGATATCAAAGAGTTCGCTGCGTACACAGAGCGAGGCACGGCTCTATTTAGGGTTTTTGCTTTCAGGTTTCTACCAACCCAAGCGCCTAATGTCTAATGATTTATTTCCATCTCTTATATATAAAATATATACTTAATATATTCAATATAAATAGGGGCTCTGCAATTTGCATTAAAAATACATTATAATTATTAAGAAAAAAAAAATATTTTACGTCCCGAACTATACCATTTTTTATATTTTACTATCTAATAGTTTTTTTCTTCTTTGGCTTGCAAATTACCATCTATCTCCATATGTTAGTATAAAATTCATACGATAAGTTAAAACTAAAAGAAATTAGTTACATAAAATATAAAAATAATTGAGTACACTTATAAATACGAGACATGACTGTAAATCTGTGATCAAATAATACAAACATAAACATAATGAGTTGATCATAACGCAACTCCTCTCCAAGTATGCTCTCAAAATACTTCATGGCTGAAAATATAAAGAAAACCATAATTTGAATGTCAAATCAGAATTTACCCTTAAATATACCATCCTTATATCCAACTGAAGCTAAAGAGAAAGTAGGACAAAATTATGGACTGAAAACAATAAATATACCAAAAATTGGATATACAAGATCAGTATTTACACCTGGGGTTTATACTTCTTGGAGAGGGGTTTATGATTGCACAAAGAATTTGAAAAATTAAATTGACCGTGAGCCAGTCCAGACTCGGACACGCATAATAGTACCCAAATTGAATACGCGTTCCTCCAATTAAACCACTCTGATCCCTGTCTGCAAGCTGCTTGCGAGGTAAATAATGCCCTTCAACGCTCTTTGGTTCTGTTTCAAAATGGGGATTTGCTCTTGTATGTTGTTGTGATGTAGAGTCTTTTTTTTTTTTTTTTGGTTTAATTTTCTTGAATGCTTCTTTCAGGCTGGAATCCGTAATTCATCTGTTAAGGTGTGAATGTTGTTTATTTGAAGCCCCTTTTTGGATGTGAATGCCCATTGTCTTCTGTCTGGTGGATGAGTGCTTGAGGGAAAAACGGACATGGTCGACGAATCATTCTCTGTGTCTGACTTTTCATTGGCTGATAAAGTTGCTTCTATTGATTATATCTTGACGAAAATCTTTGAATGTCTTCCTTTGAGATCATTAGTCCGCTTTGAAGCCTTTTCTAAACACTGGTTTTCTTTGATCACTGATCCACAATTCTCCCCTCTCCTTAAGCCAAGATACGCCTCTGGCCTTTTCTTGCTTCCATCTATACTTCAGGACGAACCGTTCAGCTGCGAAGTCGATTTTCTGCCTCTCAGATGGTGTAAATTCTCAAACTCCTCCTTTCAAGAGGCTGAGATCAGTTTGTGAGTCCACAGACGTGAAAATCTTGCATTCTTGCAACAGTTTGCTGTTATGTTCTAGTCCTCGGGCCAGTGGAGGGGATACTGACTATTTCGTTTGCAATCCAACAACCAAGAAAATCATTGTATTATGTCGGCCTGCATACGGATTATGGAGAGGCATCTTTATCTGGCGTATGATCCATTGAAATCTCCTGATTACAAAGTAATATATGTATGGAGATTTGCTGGTGATCTTCTCTATAAAATACTGATATATTCGTCTGAGACACGTGTGTGGAGACTTTCCAAATCTGATGAATACTTCTACTACTCAAGTAAAGCACATTTTGACAGGGGTGCCTACTGGAACGGAGCAGTTCATTGGCACTGTGATACTGATAATTGGTTGTATTTCAACATCGATAAGGAAAAGCTTAATATCATGCCGCCTCCTGTGAAATTGGAAGATGGTTTGCTCAAGAGGCCTTTTGTGTATTTTGGTGAATCTGGTGGCCATTTGCATGTGGTCGAGGACTATAGCCAAGCTGTGGCTTTGTACATTTATGAGATGGAAATAGATTACTCGGGGTGGTACAAGAAACGCGAGGTTAGGCTCGATGCTATTCCAGCTGCATTGCCGGAGACAACAAAATTAAGATATCCTACGGAGGAGGGTATCACTTTACTCTCAGTCATTTGTCGAGAAAGTGATGAAGATTGGTTTTTGGTTCTGCAGGTACATGGATGTATAGTTCAGTATAGTCTCGGCTGCGAGGCCTCTTGGGTGCAAGTTCATTTTGATTTCGATCATAATGTTTATGGGGGTGGCCTGAGAAGCTGGGGATGGTATGATGCATTTCAGTATACTCTGAGCTGCTTTTCTCATTTCATCCTCTGTTCTTGAGTTAGAACGGACTGATATTGGCTTGTACTGAAGCACTGAAATTTGGAAGGTGTAATAAATTCGAACAAGAGTCTGGTGGGGACACTTCAATGATTTGAGATTCGAGATTTTATTGTAGAGATATCTGATTAAAAATTCATTGGGAGTGTGTGTAAGTAGGTGCGAGCGCGGCTAAAAAAAAAAAAATTGAACATGTTTTATAGTGAATTTTGCCTTTGTAATTCACCTTTGCATTATTCCACATAAATGAACAAAATATTTCATGAATATGGGGATTTTACTTCTTAAAATTCACATAATTACTGAAAATCCATAAAGTGGTGTCGAATATAATAAATGTAGGAAATATTAGACTAATCTGTCGGATTTTCTATTTTAATTTTAGATAATTATTTAAAATACATAAAATGTTATTGATTACAGATCTCGAAAATATTATGCGATTTAGAAAATTCTAGTTTTTTGTAATTAGTAAAAGCCCATGAAATGGTATTTTCTTTTTCTTTCTTTTCTCTATATATATAAAAGAATGCTTTCCACTAGATCATCCATGAAATGGTATTGGTGTGTGTAAATACACGCATAGAATACACTTCAAATTTAAGAAATTCAGACTCATTCACACGGCTTTCGACTCCAAAACAACAATTAGTTCTATTGCAATCTTACGAAAAATCACGTTTTTGGTACATATATAGTAGATGTTTTTCAATTTAATTCTATTTATTATAATTTTTTATATTGTATTTCATAAACTAAAAATTTTCTTAATATACAAGTCATTACTTATATTTTTTGTCCATTAATTGATAAAAAAGTATACATAAAAATTAAAATTTAAAAAATTAAACTTATTAAATACAATATAAGAAAAATATTTTAAAAAAACCATTATCTAAATCACATATGACTTTGAAATAATGAATGAAAAAGGAATCTTGTTTTCCTTGGGAAAAGACATGAACTATGGCCTAACCAACTTAACGCCCACACCCTCTCAACCAATCCTATTGCCTGGTCCACAACATTTCAGACCTTTAACAGTGCACCCACACCCATACCCCCCACCGACCACCCCACCCCCTCCACACACACACACACACACACACACATATATATATATATATATATACATTTGCATTTGTGTGTGTGTGTCCAATGCATTGACTCCATTACTTAACGCAGACGCCATTGTCGTGACCCGCATCCCAAATCCAAGCTATAACAACCGAAAGAATCGAAAAGAGGGAACTGTTGGAGGGGTTCGTTTCCTATTCACATAAAGAAAAGCATTTCTTGAGAAAATTGAAACCCCACCAAGAATTCATTCCTTTCCTCCTTCTGTCCCTCCGTTGTTCAACATATAAAACAAACAATCTTGGGATTGGGAACAATTTCATCATTGGTCTGCCATGAATCCTTTGGAAAGAATTTTCCTTTTGTTGTCCATTTTGCCCTTTGCCTGTTTTTCTCAAGAGATTTCTCATCCTGATGCCTTCCCTGGGGCTATAATACTTCAATTACCAGAAAGAAATGAAGCCCAGTTGAAGAAATTGACTCTGGAGGAAGCCCATTTACAGTGCACAAGTTGGAGGGTTGCTGTGGAGGCCAACAATTTGAGCCCATGGAAGACAATACCGGAGGATTGTGCTGATTATGTCAAAGAATATATGACTGGGAATGTTTATGAGTTTGATCTTCAAAGGGTTTATAATGAAGCTGGAATATATGCAAGAAGTGTCAATTTGAATGGAGATGGGAAAGATGCTTGGATTTTTGATGTGGATGAGACTCTGCTTTCCAATCTTCCCTATTATGCTGAACATGGCTATGGGTATGTGATAATCTTTCAGTTTTTCCAAGATTTTGATGTAGTTCTAAGTAAAGGTGTAATTTTGATTAGAAATGCCTATTTCAGTAATTTAAGTTGAAAAGTTTTCATGTTGTTGGAGAAGACTGTAGGAAGCTTGATTGCTCCTTTTCATTGTCATTTGGATTAGGATTTTACCTTGTTAGAAGTTCTACTTTATATGTCTTTGCTAATTTTCTGACATTTCATTAATGATTCAATGTTGTTGGAGCTGTAACATGAACTCTGAATTTGAGGGTTGTTCCTGTTTGTTACTTTTGGTTTTGGTAATCATCATTTGGATTAGGATTTTACCTTGTTAGAAGTTCTAGTTTATATGTTCTTGCTAATTTTCTGACATTCCATTAATGATTCAATGTTGTTGGAGTTGTAACACGAACTCTGAATTCGAGGGTTGTTCCTGTTTGTTACTCTTGGTTTTGGTAAGGTTACTGACATGGAGTATATATGTTTATCCTTTTGCATTTCTCTAGATATTTTCTTTCCCAAGGTATATGAAGTTTTGTGATTGGAATTTTGGTATATGGGAGTATGATTCTTCGGGTGGGGGGTTAATATCAGTCTGGTTAACATAATAATTATTGCACTGATAACGGGTTCGATCTGATGCGTTGTTTTCTTGGTAATCTAGCTTGGAGATGTTTAATAGTACGAAATTTGATCAATGGGTGGAGACGGGAACGGCACCTGCTGTAGAGTCTAGTCTGAAGCTTTATGAGGAGGTTTTAAGCTTGGGATTCAAGGTTATCTTGTTGACTGGTAGAAGTGAACGGCACCGTGGTATTACTGTCGAGAATTTGTTGAGAGCTGGATTTCGGGAATGGGACAAGCTCATACTCAGGTGAGTGTTCTGCCTTTTTCTCAACACATGTACTATGGAATATCTTGTTCGTTAACTTTGATTGAGTAAGTAGCTTCATTTTCACTCTCTGCCTCATTTAACTAAAGGTCTCTTTTTAGAACAAAAATATTACATTGCCAGCATGCTTTTTGCCGATTGTATAAACATTAGGCAACAGGTAGTGTTCATCCTAAACATTGCAAAACTCAACAAATGGTACAGAAGTTAGGATCAAATGAGACAGTGAAATGATGATGATGAGGAAATAGCAAACACCTTAAATTCTGCTAGAACACCTTAAGTTATCTACATTTGCTTTCCTTATTGTTATCTAATTTGAGGACAACTATCTGCTGTTCTTTAGGCTCACACTATTCACTTATAGTTATTTCAGAAACATCAAATGTTGTTCATTTGTATCGACACAAGTGAGTTTTCTCAATGATGCTCTGTTACAAGATTCTACATAAGCATTTTAATTCGTTCTTTTGGTTGCGGCTACATGGCTTCCAAGTGAACTTTAAGGACTAGAAAGAATAGCAATTAGGTTTCATCAAACTCTGGTTGTTGGTTTTCTAGGTTCAGGAGTGATAAGGAAGAAACATATGAGTTTGATGGTCCTCTATTATGTTTGATCGTACCATGTTTGATTAGGTTAGTTATGGCCCTCAACTTTTGTCTTCTCTTCTGATCATTACCTGATTCCTCTACTCTATTGCTCCGAAAGAAGCCAAACAAAGAAAAGGAACTGAAAGAGAGTGACCTCGGGTTTAGTTTTCTCCTGAATTTCTTGTTCCTTCTTTTACATGTATCCAACATTCTAATTCTCGTCTAACAAGAATCTTTGTGCCGTGTCTCCAACATAATCCCATTGTCCGTTAGTACATATATATATTATACGACATGTGCCTATTGCCAATTGACGATTGCGATTGCCAGCATGTGAGCCTTTAAACTGCAGCTACTTAGTTTTGCTTCATTAATTTGTTCATCAAATAAAGCTACTGCATTTAGTGTTTCATGTGGACATTTCAACTTTTTCTTCGCTGTTTGGGACCCAAATTAGTGCCGTTGTCTTTTGTTAGACAATAGGTGTCTTTGTCGAGGGCATTCCGTCGTGGAAATCAAGTTAAGAACTTTCAAACTTTTACATCCTTAGTAACTTGACTTTGTCCTATGTCCAAATCCATACAAACCTTGGATGCTTTCGCATTTACAGCTAAAAACATCGACTAAATCTATGTCGACCCAATTTGTGCAGGTCGTCTGAGGATCACGGAAAGACAGCAACAGTGTACAAGTCTGATAAGAGGAATGAGCTCGTTGAAGAGGGTTACCGAATCCTGGGCAACTCTGGAGACCAGTGGAGTGATTTATTGGGTTCTTCCATGTCAAAACGTTCGTTCAAGCTGCCGAATCCAATGTACTACATTCCTTGACCGGACAAGCTCGTCATGGATTCTTTCTGGTTGGAATATTGAAATAACAAAACCTGTATATATATATGACTGAACAGGACATTCATTCTTATGAACATTACAAGAAATAGGAATTACGAAAGATTCATACTATGTCTAATTCTAGTTTCTTGTTATATTGTCTCATTGTCTCTGTCACGTATTAATATTTTGGTAGTATACATTTTATCTCCGCATTTGCTCTGAGATTTTTATGCTCAATATCACATGGATCAACGCGAACGATGCCTGACTTAATTGCGGAAGTCGAGGCTCCAGAATTATTAAGTTCAAAAGTTCAAATTCTACCTATTCTACTTAAATAGTAGTTATTTCTCTATTATAATTAATTATAAATATTTAATATTAATAATTGGTATATTATAATTGTAACAACTTCAATCAAAATTAAATAAAATAAAAAAAACAAATCAATATAAAAACAGACATACACCTATATTCACCAGATTGGATCAAACAACCTACAAAAGTAGGGCACTGCTCAGCAACCGAATTTCAAATTGGTCAAACCAAATTTCGACAGTCACACAAAAATCATTAAATTGAGTTAGGTAAGTTGCTCCAAAAAATTAAATATATTTTATAAATAATTGAGAATTTGAAAATTATTAAACTTTTCCAGACAGAAAAAGCACCAGCGAGGAAACATTGCCACAATGTTAATTTAAAAAAAGAAATAGGACAATGATGAAAAATAATTATTTGAGATTGATAGCAACTTTGAATGCTTCCAAAAGCACAGTAATAATTCTAAAATAACTTTTAAAATAAAGTTCATTATCATCCACAAAATTCAATTTGAATGCTTAGTCAAATAAAATTATACTTTTTATTTAAACTATAGAGTATAATTTATTCAAAAATATTTATGCAACTATGAAAAATCATGTAATTTAATTTTGTATTGCAGCAAATTAGATATTCAGGTAAATTTTTTCCTTTTCTTTTTCCATTGTCTCTCATTTTTACCTTTTTTTTGTCTCTTAATAATTTCTCATAACCTTTTACCTTTTCAATTGAAAAAAAAGTTTGTTATAATAGTATATCGTATAATTATACACTTAAACGTGATGATGTTGGGATGGATATAACTGGTCCTTCTATAGTGTATACACTTCAGGATCTCTATGTGCCTCAACCGCCTCAAAATTACTATGTGCCTCAACCGTCATAAGATGATTGGTCTCAATCGGCTCTATATATGCCCAAGCATGCATAAGCTTATTCTTCACATGCCGATCTTGACCTTGACATTAATCAACCATATGCACCAAGATATAACATTTCGCCAATTTCATTCTCATCATTTAGTACATATCGTGATAATGTGGAGTCAAATTCTGCAACATCATCAAGTCGGTGGCACATTAATTCCGGTGATGATTATAATGATGACCACAATGAGTCAATACAAAAGATGAGCGAGGAAATAAGAAGACCTCGGCATCAATGACACAGACGCAATTGTGGAACGGACGAACATTTTAAATATTTGTTTTATTGTAATATTTGTAACAAATTGTTGTAATTACAACGTTTAAATTTATAATTAATAATTTCTAAAATATAATATAGATTTAAAAAAAAAAAAAAAGGGGTCATGGATAGCCATCACTATATTTTGTGCCGAGTCGGACACAGAACATAAATATGTTATGTATATTAAAAAAAAATATTATTTTTATAATTTTTTTTTGGATAATAGTAAAATAATTAAGCCTGTGAACCACTCATATTTTTTTAAAAATTACACATACATTACTCAGAGACCCCAACATTATTGCATAAACTATCTATACTTTTTTGCTGTCATGAATAGTTTATATAATTAAACAAAAAAATAAAAATAATTTATATAAATAAATCATAAATTAATGGAATATAAGTATAATTAGCTTTTTATCTTTTTATGTCTTGTACTAGTACCATTTTGACCCACGCACTGTCTGTAACCTAAAAAATGATCATTTGAGCAGAAACAATGTTGATCTCAACGAAATTAGATTGGATGAACAATGATTGAAAAATCATGTTGCTTGATTCATATATATATATATATATATATATATATGTACAGTTGAAGATAGGAATAGTATGTCTGTCTGTCCCATGTGCCTTAGGTCAACTATATATATATATATATATATGTATATGTATAAGTTCTTAAGTTGGACTGAATTAATTCCAGGAGGTAGTAGCTACCAAGCCTATATGTTGGAGTCTTTTAATTCATTTTAGTAGATTTAATCATGTGGGATGAATGTCAATATTACCAGATTTTAATTGAGGAATTTGGGACAACACATGGTTTTGTTTTTATAAATTCTTGGTTCTCGTAAATTGTTTCTACGTGTATATAATAAATAATTTTTTATCTTTTAAAATATATTACAAATAAAAGTAAAATATGTAAATCAATGCATTCTATTAATAAAAAGAATAATTTATCAATTAATATAAATTTTGAAGTTGAATAAGTTAGTTATGTTATCATAAAGGACATTTTTGACTTCACAAAAAATTGATACGGCAGTATCATTAATCGTCGTTTGTGAGTGTGGAAGAATTTTTCTTTTTATATTAGTATAGATGTTGCCAAATTATGCGGTTTAGACTTGATTGGTACTTTGTTGTCCCAAGGTATTGTCCGTACTGATTTCGTATGAGCCTCACGGTGTTATCCTATCTATACGCATCCCACATTAGTTGCAAACGAAAAATTTGAGTGGTTTATAAGCCACAAGACCTCCTCGTAGCATAGCGTCTTTTAAAAAAAAAAAAATGTGAGGTTCATACGAAGTTGAGCTGACAATTTCTCGTACAACAAGGTGCTAATTAAATCGCATCACTTAAATATAAAAAAGACATTATAAACCCCTATAATTTCTTCGTTCACAAACTATTCTACTACACTATTATCTAATTTTAAGCCAAATTTAACTTGAATATCAATATATTGTTCTCACGGTAACTGAACGTCTCTAATGTATTTTTCAGATAATCTATTTCATATATATTTTTCTCAATATCACATCAAACGCATCTACCCTTCCCACAATGACCCTATTGCATATTTCTAAATAAAACAAAATTCGATTCTGTACGTATCAAAATTATACACCAAATCATCATATTAAAATAAGAAACTAGAACTGATTGTCCATCACCACAACAAATGAATTCATCGTATAGAAAGTAGAAAAAATTAATTATTATTTGATGATATGTAAAGATAAATAATCAATTCTAATAATTTATGTAGAAATTAACAAAATCTATACCAAAAAAAAAAAAAAAAGAATTAATCAAGGCGTCCAAACAGAAGATGGTGGCAATATGCATGGATGGATTTATGGGCCAGAAATTGTCTTCACTTTTTGCTATAAAATCATCCCCACGTGGTGGGAGATGTCCCATTTTTGTTTGATTATGCAAAGGTTAAATCAAGATAATGTCAAAATTCAAGCTCTTTTTGGTCCTTAATTCCTTTTCTATTTCGAAGAAACTTGCAGTACACAATACACTCGATATATGTATAAAAATATTGTAAAATTAATGGATTGAGTATCAGTTATGATATAGTAACTTCAAAATATAAAATGTGTCGAAAATTGAAATACGTGTATAAATTTAAAGGGTATTTTAATAAATTTATTAAAAAATACTGAAATTACTATAATGGTCGAAATATATTGAAGAGATAAAATAAAATAAAAGGATAAAGTTATACATTCAAAATTGCGTATCACAAGGGTTTTTTTTTTTTTTTTTAAAGTGTAGGTAATAAAACCCTAGTTGTATGATTATCAATTATTGAGTCACCTAACTACCACCCAAAAGAGGCAAGATGTGACTGAATGATTATGTGTAAATAGGGCTAAGGTGATTATGGTTTTCTTTAAAGTTTTAGGTGGAAAGAATAATTAATTATATATCTAACTCTTTTATTACTTTTACTTATTAAAAAAAATTCACATTGAACCAATCATATGTGTTGGTTATTTATTTGAATTATTGATAACTAAGATTATGATTGAGTCGATTTTGTCATGGGTTAATAAGATGAAAATTGGCTGACTTCCTGTTATGGAATAAAAATTATGGTAAATATTTTTTTATTGACCATGGTTAAATAAAGTCGATGTAGAAATATAAGTTTTTCATCAAGAAAAAGTTATTAACCATGGTAAAAATATCTGTCATCGCTTTTAACCATGATGAATGCTTTAGCCACCCTTTCAGATGTTACGGCCATGGTCAATGAATATTTGCTACGACTATTTTATTTTTAACCATGACAATTAGCCATGATTAAATGTTGAATTTTTTATCGTGAAGTACTAACAGTGAAATAAAAAATAAAACCATCTTTTGTTTTAACATAGGAGAACCTCTAACAAGACTCGGGATTTTAGAGTGTGGACGTTGAAATGGACAATGATTACCTTCTTTTGATAAACAAAAAATCATGATACTAAAGAGAAAGTTGTATCCGTCCAAAGTACAAGGCATGTTAAGGAAGATCTATTTGTAATTTAAGTCGTATACAAGATTCCTAAAATTGGCACATCGATTTTGTTTTATGTGCCTTTTATTATAATTTGCTATAACATGAAAGATACAAATTACTCGACTCTTGTGGTGTAGTTAGTCACTTTCCATAAATTAGCATTGAATGAACAATCATATAACAAATATAAAAAAAAATTATTATATAATTAATTCAGATACGATCGAACTCGATCCGATCAAAAAATTATCTCCCCATTAACAGTCTTATTGTCCCACTCCAGGAAAATTAAGGTGGGGGAAAATGTCAGCACAAGGTATGATTTTATTGTTACTTCCAACTTCCAACTGCCACAGTGGTAAAGAGTGATGGCCCAGTTACTATGCCTTGATAGGCTTTTTTTGTTTTAATTATTATATTTATTTTTTAGATAAATTACAATAAATTTTTTTAAAATTTAACATAATTATAAATATTTCTCGTTATTTGAAATTTTTTAATGATTATTCTAACCTATTCTGTTAGTATTTGTTAGATTTTCATTCATTTTTTATGGTGAGCTAAAAAAAAATGCCCTTATTGATTATAAATTATAATTTTATTATTTTTATTTTTTTTATAGACAAAGCGTACAATTTTTTACAATTTTCCAAAATTTTCTATTCAAGTGGTTAGATTCTTTTATAATTTTTTTAAATAAAAAAATATAGTAGAGGAAAAGTCGACAGTTTCAGACCCCATAAAAAAATTATATAATTTCATCAAACATTATGGAGTATTAATAATTTTCGAAACAAGAATAAATATTTATAGTTATGCTAATTTTTTAAAAAAATTACTCTTTTTATTTCTTTTACATGCGTCCAAGATTCGAATCAAAACCTCCCACGGTAGATTTGAGTCCAATCCAGTAGGCTGTCATTACGCGTCGATGGCTTGTATTTGGTAATGTCTCTCTCGAAAATGGACTAGACACAATAAAATTTAATGTATTAGGAAATAAAAAAGATTTAATTTGAGATTATAACTTCTAAAATCTGTATTAATTATTAGCTTTGTCTCAATAATACAATTGAGGTGATGAGACCTATTTTCCCTAAATTATAAACGGCTTTCCTAAAATTTATTTTAATTACAAATACCTTCTCATTATTTAAAAAATTATAGATATCCCCTGAAATTATAAATAACCTAACAAATACCCCCGATAATAAGCTGTCACAAGAAGGTATTTGTTAGGGTATTTATAATTTTAGAGAGATATTTGTAATTTTTTAAATAACGGGATGGTATTTATAAAACAAACGTTGGAGGCCCGTTGTAATTTGTCCTTTTATTTAATGTTTTTTTTCCTGGAATTCAAGTCTCATCTATATCTGTATTTTATTTGTTCTGGTAACAGTTGTTAAATGTTATCTTTTGAGATATATTTTGGTAAGAATTTTGATATATTTAATTAAATTTTAATATTTTAATATATTGAACACTGCAATTAATTAATTTTATTAAACCAAAAAAAAATAGTAAATCTCACTTTATTGATTCTTGTTTAGCTTTTTGATAGTTGCATTTATTGAAAAAATATTATTGATTTTGGTAGTGGATTAATTAAATAACTACAACTATTGGCCATTTAGGTTTTTTTATTCATTAAATAATAAGTGGAGGAGTTTCATTTTATTTAAATCTGATTGGATATTTCTTGATATTTTGGTGGAGCTACTAATGCATTGATGGATAAAAGGTAATGACTAGTGATTGTTTTCCATCTCAAGATAAAAGTTAGGTCAAACTAATTATGGCTGTGAAAAATAATGGGCTACCAACAATTTCTGGATTTCCTCTTCAAATAATCTGATGTGGGCAAATATTTTATATTAATTGCGGATGAGAAGTTTGCGTGGCTTATAAGTATCAGGGCTTCCTTTTTTAATGAGAAGTATTTTCATAATAAAATTGTGAGACAAATACGAAGTCAGAACAGATAATACCTTGCGTAATGGAACACAAATTAAATCGCAATTCCTATCAAATATATCTATATATATATATCCCATTGTTCAATTTTGTGTATAAGTAAAATACAGATATACTAGTGCAATATCGGGAGTTGTTTTCGAGGGAAAAAAAATTATATTGAGAAGAATATATATATATATATATATATATATATATTTGAGTTTCGAAGATTTTGAAGATAGTATTAATAACGTAATCATCGTTTAGTACTATTTTATCAAATTATTGAAAGATATTGAAAATAAGCCAAAATCAGATGAATTCCGAAATCATCCCAAATTTATAAGACTAAAAAAATATTGGATCAATTTTGAACTATCTTAAAAATATTTTGAAAACAAAATCAAATATAGGGTGGAGTTTTGTACAAAGAAGAAAAGATTTTTGACTATTTATAAAGGGGTAATAACATCACATTTGACTGGAAAATCAATCTTATTACATATGATGCTTTTGAGTGTTTATTTTCTTGAAATCTAAAAGGGAAAAGATACTAATGCTGTTCCATAAATCTCAGAATTTAAGGTAAATGTCAAAAAGGGGTTTAATTCAAATATTTATTTTAATTCTAAATTCTGTTATATTTTTTATTTCATTTAATATATATACTGCATCGAGAGAGTGTTGAAAATGACACATTAGAAACATGTCAAAACGAAAACAAAATCTTAAGTGTAATTGGGGGCAAATTTTTTGAAAATATATCGATATATTTAAATCGATCAACATATACTTATTACAACATTCAGTATACAATACATCAATGATTATTAATAAATTTAAAGTAAATAAAAAAAATAATATACTACTTTAGACATAAATTAAATACCTACATTGATCGAATTCGAATTCAAAACATAAGTGCAGGGGCAATTGGCCACTATATTTTTTTCATATTCACCTATTTGGTAGCAATTGAGCAATTTTATTGTAATGTTTTCAAGATTTTTTTTTCTTATTTTGGGGGAGGTTTGAAAAATAAACAGACAAAAATCATTAAATTCATAAATAATATAAATGGAAGATTTTTATCCAGACGAAGTTTGGTCGAATCAAATTATTTTTATGACATGTGATGTACTTGTTATGTAATTAATTAATTTTTTTTAAATTATACACTAATCATGTAATAAATAAATTAAGTTTGCCATATAATAACTTTTTATATATCAATCACATAATAAATAAATTAAATTTACTATATAATAAATTTTAATCTGATCAAATTTAATTTAAAATAAAAATTTTATCCACGTAAACATCAGCGAAATCGTATGCTTAGATAAAACATCACATGGATCCACCTGCCAGTATTTTTCATCTCCCTCTCTCTCTCTCTCTCTCTGCAACAGTCTGTCTCCTCTGACCCTCTCTCTCTCTCTCTCACTCTCTGTCACTCGCACACACATAAACACAGACTGTGGGATTTGTCTGCAGCTCAGTTCTATTCCAAAGTCCTCATATTTTTGCAGTTCCAATCAATTTTCAGAATTTTTCTTTCTTTACCAGTTATTTTGCATAAAGCTCCAACGGTGGAGTTTTACACATTCCACAAGAATCCAGATTTCCTTCACCCATTTTCTTTTCTTGGTCATTCACTTTTCAGCATTTTTAATTCATCTTTTTCAGATCTTGGGCCCTCTTTTAAAGCTTCATCAATCTTTACCCCTACCCCAAGAGTCATTACTCTAATGAAAGATGGAGCATAGGCATAAACTCGTATTAATCATAGGTCTATCCTCACTATCACTCCTGACAATTCTTCTCCTCACACTCCTTTGTTGTAGAAGAAGAAAAGCAGGGAATGGCTCTCAAGATATAGAGGCGGCCTTTGAGTGTAAAGAAGGAGATGGGCTGGCAAAAACAGAGGATTTAATCAAGTTTGAGGGTGGTGAAGATCTTAGTGTACAGGAAATTCTTGATGCCCCTGGTGAAGTTATCGGGAAATCTAGCTATGGGACTCTGTACAAAGCCTGTTTGGTTAGTTCAAATTCTCTTACATTGCTTAGATTCTTGAGGCCTACTTGTACATTGAGGATGAAAGAGGTGATGCCAGTTGTAGAGTTGCTGGGTTCCGTAAGGCATCCAAATTTGGTGCCTTTGAATGCATTTTATGCAGGGCCCAGAGGGGAGAAGCTGATGATTAATCCCTTTTATGGGCCTGGAAATTTGGCTCATTTCATCAGAGGTAAGGCTCTCATGGTTTAAGTTTTGTTGTACAGAGAATCTTTTTGTGTTTATGATTTTTCTTATTATTGTTCAAGAAAATTTGGTATAAATGGTAGGATTATATCTAAAGCAGTTGTGGGATCAGATTGGATTGTGCTTGATTCTGAAATTTCTATGTTTGATATCTGCAGGCTCTGAATGTCTAAGAGCTTTTGACTTCATAATTTGTCATTCTTGGTTTAGTATTGTTGGTTCGATTTTGTTCTGCTGCATTGATTTGCTTGCAAGTGATTCTGGAAAGTTGGGACATTGTGCTTGGTTTAGAGTTTAGATATTGTAGTCATTTCGTCGTGTTAAAGTGGTAATTTGTTGCCTTGGCCGAAAGGGCTGATATCGATCGTTTGTAACTTGTCGGTATTGATCTCCTTATTGGAATTTGTTGATAATGGAGATAAAGTTCTACTCTCTTATCATCGCATAAACATATGATTTTGTCGTGTTGCCATTACCTTCTTCATTGTACTTGGTGATATTATTGAGAACTGTTGGAGAAGATTGGATGGTTGTTGATGAGATTGCTAGGTAGTATCCGGCTGGCTATAGATAGTGGTTGTCCCTTTCTGATCTGCATATTTGACACCATTTGACATGATACGACACCTCCGTTCTTGTTACCCGATCAAAACTGTCTTTATATCACAGTTTTCTGTTTGTTACTTTTCAGTTTGATGCATGCTCTCTAGTTTCCATTTACAGCTTTGCACGTGTCGAATCGTAATACATGGGACAATGCAAAACGAACTTGATTGATGAATGGTGTCTTTGATATGCAGATGGTAATGGCGAGGCTCACAAATGGCCGGTCATATGTAGGATCTCAATCGGCATCGCTAGAGGACTTCACCATCTTCATACAGCTTACGAGAGGCCCATAATCCACGGTAACCTCAAGTCGAAGAATATACTGTTGGATCCCAATTACCACCCGTATGTGTCGGATTTTGGCCTGCATCTTCTGCTGAACCCTCCTGCAGGACAACAAATGCTTGAAGTCTCTGCATCTCAGGGGTATAAGGCGCCGGAGTTGATCAAAATGAAAGATGCTTGTGAAGAGTGCGATATTTACAGCTTGGGGGTAATCCTTCTCGAATTACTGACAGGGAAAAAACCAATCGACGAAAACCCAACTCCCGATCAAGATTTTTACTTGCCGAGCGCCATGAGAAGCGCGATTCTTGATGACCGAATCGCAGATTTGTATCATCCCAACATTCTTCTTGGCCTAAGCAATGATCAGAAGGTAGCTACTGAAGATGGTATTCTGAGATACTTTCAACTAGCGATGGCATGTTGCTCTCCGTCTCGTCTCCTCCGGCCTGATATGAAGGAAATCCTCGACAAGCTTGAAGAAATCAGAAAGTAGAGGCAAACATGACGTCGGGGACATAGTCAACTTCATTATAGTTTGACTTCTTCGACGAACATGGCAACAACTAACAGAGGTTTCTGATGAAAGTTTTGTCCGAGCATGACCCTTGGAAGCACATTTGCATAATCAGAAAGCGACCCGGATTGACTTTAACATGAAGACTTAGCAAAAGAACACTTTGTCAAAGGAAACAAGATATAGAATTTTGTCGGAATTAGGCCATTAGTGACAGTAATTCTCAAACAAGAATTGCTATTATAAGTTCATTTTAGACAGGTTCGACACTGGAAAAACAGCCAGAATGCTATTGAGATACGGGTTCCTGATTTCTCTGGAAATCATGCATGCTGTGAAGACAGTGACATCCTAGGAAATCAGTACAGTGCCTGATTCTTGGTGGTTGATCAAGTCAAGCCCATACAAGTATCGATAGTTCGATACTATCAAGGTCTATACATCTGTTGTCAGTTTTATACAAGTTTACTTTTCTTTTTTCCTTTTAATAATTAGTTTACAAAGTCAGGTATGGAATTGATCAAGTATTCCTTCAGGTGGGCGAGTTAAAAATTTAAATGGTTCTATTATTTATTTTTATGTGTGTATAAGTTTTTGGCGGCTTTTCATACAAAATTTACCACAAAACATTTTAATCTAAACACATTTTCATTTTATGACATTTTCTAGCAAGGAAATCTATTACAA
The DNA here is from genome assembly GCF_026168435.1 of Sesamum indicum. Taxonomy (NCBI): domain Eukaryota; kingdom Viridiplantae; phylum Streptophyta; class Magnoliopsida; order Lamiales; family Pedaliaceae; genus Sesamum; species Sesamum indicum. Next base: position 14,205,033 of record NC_142660.1, on the reverse strand, counting down.
AATATATGGGCAAATTGCAACTTGCCTATATGTGATATAAGAAATACGTAAAAAAGACCCCTGTGAAAAGATAAACACCAACTTACCTTCCTCAATTTTTCGAAAAATATGCAAAATACCCCCTTCATTCGAGTGTGTTTCGTACACACCTGGTTTGTAGTTTTGCTTCAATTTTAGCTGTAATTTGTAAAATATAAAAATAAATTTATACAATAAATAAATATATAAAATATACATATACATACAATATACAATATATATACATATATCTATACTATAAAAATAGAAAAGACCTTTTTTCTCTCACAAATGACGATTATAACACTGCAACATTAATTTTATTATTATACCAATAATACCCCTAAGTTAGTTTTCTTTTTCTTTTGTTGCTTTCTTTCTTTCTTTTTTTTTTTTCCTTTTTAGAGATATGATGTATTGGTTTATATATTTTTTCTTATCAATAATATATTATAACATAAAATATTATTTATTATTGGTAGCAAGGGTACCCCCTATAAAGCTGCTAGATTTTTAGTCTTACCCTATGTAAACCCCAACCAAATAATAAATGGAGACCACTGTCCTTAGAATAACTAAGTTGTAGCAAATATGGAGCTCTCTAACTTATCCGAAGTATATTAAGGATTGTAATTTTTACTTGATATCCCAGAATTCATAAATTTATTTATTCATTTTGCTTTATTACTATTAAATTAGTGTCATATCACATAGATATGTCCAAAATTCCATTTAAGATTAACCAACAAACATTCAATATTCTCTTCAAATGAATTCTTACATTTGAAAGTGTACATTTAGAATGTATTTTAAACCACTGGTGGTTGTAATAGTTGCAATGGTTAATATCAAACAGGCCAATATCAGTAGGAAAAATTCTTGTTCGGATCAAGTCAGTCGAATCGGACCAATCATAGAGCAAGTGCGAGATACTTGCTATGTGATTGATCACTTTCCCTAAACTGTACATCAATCACACAATAAGAATATTTTACTTGCCATATAATTGATTTAGGTTTGATCGTGTCGGATTCGGATTAAAATTTCCCATACAGTAGAAGAAGACAGTGCAAGAACATCTGAAAATTCATCAACATTGTCCTGATTTCCAGTGGGTGATTGCTGAGAGAAGGGTATAGTTTGGTATGAGGCTTTTATTAGGCAAAGGCATGCTTGTAACAGGTGAGTTATCATTCTCCTCAAGCCATTCTTCTATTGCCTTCCGTTCATAACTATATCCATCAGCAGCAACGCATGGATCGTTCATTACAACCTGAATTTTCAAGAATTGGAATAACAAAAGGATCATTATTCACATGAAGCTGTTCAATGTACAAGTTTAAATCATTAGAAGACAAAACTTACTCCATAACACTGTGTTCGTTTCTTTCTGTGAAGGGATAAATTCACTTTTGGTCTTCTAATTAAGTAATTAAATCACTTTTGGTACTCTATGTTTCGACCACGTCAATTTTAATTTCTAAATCTCTGAACTAATAGAGTACCCTTTTTTTAGAGAAAAAAAAAAACGGCAAACCAACAATAAAGATTAAAGATTAACAACCCCTTACCTGTCATAGAGAAAAGAGATGTAAGGCATCATTTTATTTTTTCTCTTGAGTCAGTCCACGACTTGATGTTTGTTTTCATTTTCAAATTATTTTCGAGACAAATCAAAACATACTCAATATTTGTGATCATTTAGAAACATCTAATTTAGGTATTTTTAACTGTTTTAGCATAAATACATGCATATATATACACACACATAGACATAAATATATATAAAAAGTACATGATTTGACAATGAATAGTAATTTTTGTCTCCCAAAATACAATATTAAACATATAATATTTATTTTAAATTATCTCCAAAAACAAATCCAAACATACATGCTATTTCTAACACACACTTATTTATTTTTGTTTTTCTCTCTCTATTCCCACAAAACACTCCCAAAATGAATCAAAACATTATGGATATATTTTTTTTTTATTTTTTTGGTAATAATAAAATAAATAAACCTATATGAGCTTCAAAAAGTGGAGGGGAGAAAGCTGATCTAGGAATCAAGAATGTCTTGTCTTGCATACCTCGAGTATTGGGCACATGCAATGGCTAGGAGGACCTGTGGGAGCAGACGTTGCTAAATCACGGGCCTGATCGGCAACCATTTTTAACTTTTCTAACGCAGGGAGGATTTGATTTCTCAAATCAGGCCTATCTCTATGGCGTAGCTCCGTGCACCTCAATGCAAGAATAGCCAGCTCCTTCGTCTCTTCAGCGGGCCAGTTACCAGCCTCAGGATCCAGTACGTGATCCAAGCAATCATCATCAATGGCCATTTCCACTGTCCGAGCAAGTGCTATGGCAGGTTTTGCAGTCAGCAACTGCAGAAGCACCATTCCAAATGCATAAACATCAGACTTGGGAGAAACCAGGCCTGTCCTTAGGTACTCAGGGTCTATGTAGCGAAGGGTTCCCACAGGTCTCGTGTCTTTGAACAATGTTGCCATGTTTGATGTGTCTGAATGAAGCATAGTGGACAGCCCAACATCCCCGACTTTGCTTACAAAGTTTTGGTCGAGCAGTATGTTTGCTGGTTTGAGATCACGGTGGATGATTGGTTTCGGCTTGGAGTTGTGAAGGAAGATCAGGGCTGAGGCTACTTCACGAGCAATTCGGTACCTGACAAACCATGGTATTGGAGGGCTGTTGTTTTTCCTGAACAATCTTTCCTCCAGGCTGCCGTTCTCCATGTACTCGTACACCAAGCAACCGCGCTCCAGGCACGCCCCAAGAAGAGTTAGCAAGTTCGGATGATGAATTTTACTCAATATCTCAAGCTGAAGATTAGAAAACAGATAATTAATGAGTTGAAATCTTAGAAAAATGTAACTTAGCTCGGCAAGAACGTCGAGTTTTAGATTTTATACCTCCTGCTGAAATTGTTTGCTTCTGTTAGCTGCCATTGAATGAAGGATTTTGACAGCTGCAGTCTTATGACGCAGCGTACACTTGTATACGGTTCCATACGATCCCATTCCGACTCTAAGATCATTGGAAAATGATGAAGTAGCACTTGTAATTTCTTCCCATGTAAATTCCTGGTGATGGTGAAGTGGAGCTGCCAAAGCAAGCTTATCTTTTGCTTTACCCTCGCAGATAGCTTTCTTCTCTGCTGCTATTTTCAGTGCTGTTTCCTTTTCCGCGCATTCCTTTGCGTATTTTGCTTCTCTCTTTGCATCTTCGTATCTGGCCTTTTCTTGTTCAGCTATCTCTTTGGCTTCCTCCTCTTTAAGGTTCATCTCCTCGAGCCTAATGGTTTCCTCAAATCGTTGCTGGTAAAGATCGTTTAACTGATGGGAAGAAATCATTCTTGTATGTAAGGCAGGTTACATTGTGCAATTACAATTGAAAAATGAAGAAGAAAGATCTTTTAGATTCTCAGAAAATGATTTAGTCTCTGCCAGCATACAGTGCGTATATCATCCTCTCATAATGGAACAAGAAGAATTTTTGGTTTAAGTACTTAAAAGTGTACCTTCAGAGAGGCACCAATAGCCTCAGTTTGTGCTTTTGCATACATTCCCTGTACCTGTTTCAGTTCCATTCTTAATTGTTCTAGCTCGAGGTCGATATTCACCTGAAAAGAAAGAATTCTATATTCACTTGATGCCCGGTGTATACCTCGAATTTTGACATACAGCTAAAAACTAATAATGAGGAGTGTTGCAGCAAACGATTGGGACTAGATCAGAAAGGGATGAGCATGTTTCAGAACTGTATTTGACCGATAAATTCCCATAGATAGAATACTTTTAAAGGATCTTAACATGGTCAGAGCGCGCCACCTGACTTACTAAAGAAAAATCTGTGGAAGCATTTAAGCTGGAAGATTGATCCGTAGTCCAAGAATGATTGTCTGATATCAAGCTTCTGAAACTAGATCCCCTGCTCTTTGGATCAGTAATACCTGAGCTACTCGACATAGAAATTCCGTCATCCTCCTCTTCTCCAATATCATAAGAGAACGTTCTGCTACTAGTTGAATTTCTTCGACTGTCAGTGACACTGTGATGCACAGCCGAAACGGATTGAAACTGCTTGTTTGGTGACAGAGACGGAAGAGAAGGATATGAAACAGTTGAATCTTGAACTTTCCAGGCTGGAAGACGTTAAGCTGGAAGTATTAATGTCGTACATCTTTTCATTCTAGATATCAGGTAATGAAATACAAGCGGTTTGATATTTAAGATTTAAGAAGTCATACCAGGTTCTGAGTTACTTGTATAGCTTGAAGAGTAGTTGCTAAAACTGCTATTATGATTAGCGTCGTCTCTTGTGCTAGAAACGGCCTCAGGATCAGAAGGGCGCACTGCCAACAATTTTCCTTTGGAAACAGCGTACACAGTGCAAAAGCTTGGGCAGCATCCTGAGATCCTTGAGGACAAATTTTGTCCCCTAGGCATCCAATAAGAACTGCTTATGTATCAGAGAGCTCTCGTAAATATGTATTATTATAACAAAATATAGCAAATATGGCTCATATTCTTGCATCTTTTATCTTGGCAATCTAAACAGATTCATCACTTTAGTTATTAGGTTGGAGCTTGTAATTTAGACACACATACAGTCTTTGATTACCTTGAAAACAAACCACCGGTGGACGAGGTTCCAATGACGAGCTTCTTGATATTGCATTTCGCGATCTCCTTTGCTATTGCATTAACGATATCATCTGACTCAATCTGTACAATTTCTGCTTGAACCTACATTAGATGATAAGATAGAATCAGGACTAACGGACTTTCCAGAATCCTTTTCTTTTTCAAGCAGATGTAATTCCATAAAACCTTTTTCCTGATGCACAGCATCTTGTAAGGAAGAATCCTTTCACTTGTTTGCCATTCCACTTCCTTTCTGAAAGCAGTTGCCACGTCATTTCTTACTTGTGAAATCGGCATTCCAGTTCCCACTGCGCGCGTTTAAAAAATTCAATATTGAAAAAATCACACGTAACAAGAAACTTGAATCCGAAAGATAATCTCTTGATCATTCACAATATTACTGGAGGCAGCAACTCACTAGGTGTTGGGACTGTAGTGATCTCAGGGAAAACATGTATCAACTTGAAGCAGACTTGTTCAGGGCCTCCGTCCGGAATTAAGTTCTCCAAAGCCCACCTGATCACATACTTACTTCTCTTGCCGCAGTTTATAGCTATGCCAACAACGGAAGACACCATTGAGGGCCGTAATCCATTTAGTCCATCTACGTTAGCCCTGTTTTTGTTTTCCATTCTGAAACGGCTTCAACTTTTCTGCAGCATAACAAATTTAAAAAAGTTGGAACTCAATGTTTAAGAATACATTCAAAACAGAAGTAAAATTTATAAAACAGTATACAGGAGTAACCTTGAATAACAAATGACAAGAACACAAAATTATCTAGATCTAGGAAAAAAAAGCATTTCCACCTGAAAACTTGTGGAAGTTGCATGCACTACATTCTTAAAAACGTGCCAGTTAATAAGTAGTTTAGATAGTAGAAGAGTCATCGGCTAGTTCTCAAATTTTGAAGTTTTGAGATCAAATTCCACTAGTAGTTAGTTGTTGACGATTGATACTTATAAATAATTAATTGTCAATGCATTTGATCATCTCACTGATTAAAGAAAAAGATTGCAGTTCTGTTTCTGATTGGATCCCTACTCAGTTGCTTACACGTCCACTTTGTTGAGTTGCTTGTCAGCAATTTGCAACTTTATCAAGACCTTAATGTATGATAAGTATTCTACCTTTGTTCTGTGCGAAGGATTTTCAGGAGAAAAGAAAGAAGAATGTTGAAAGAAAAAGAAATATTAAAAGAATATGTTTTCAAACGAGAAAACATACACGAAAATAACAGAAGTTTTAAACAACTCCATAACTACAATTGAAGTTTTGCAGCATCACATTCTTGCTAATTGATCTATATGCACTACAATAGAAAGAGACTCTACCCGAGGATATAAAGCTAATTTTTCATCAGTACCTCTACTCTATACATTTGAAAGCAACTACTAAGAGCATAAACGGCGCTTACACCAAAAAAAAAGGGCCGAGAATCATTAAGAGAATCACAATAGAAGATGCAAATTGACTTCAATGTTTCCCAGACTTCCATTCCATGATAACAGAAAGAAGGGTGTAATCCGGTATCAGGCATTTGTGTGGCAATTGTAAGTTGGTCATGGGAGATGTATCTTTCTCCTTAAGCCATTCCTTTATTGCGTTGCGCTCGTATGTGTATCCATCCCCGGCTACACAAGGGTCGGTCATTACCTCCTGAAATGCAAAATTCTTACATGGTTATTTGTATATGAATGAAATGACTTCCTTATTCGAATCTGGAGTTTGAACAGAGTGATGCTTTTGGAATATACTTTATTATTAGAGCTAAATATGTAATTTCAAAAGTTATGTAAGCACTCAAGTATAACTAGTTAATGAGTCAGTTATCTACTGCAATTGTATGAAATCCTATCCTAGTAAGAGAACTTAAGCCACTGTAGGCATAGGAGCATTCTCCAATCACCTTAAGTATGTGTTTTTGTGTATTTGTTTTGCTTCTTATGTTTGTCAGATTTAAGGTTCTAGCCTTGCAATTTTCTAACTGACCCCGTACATATATGCAATGAATAGTCACTCACCGAGGCAAAAAATGACCTAAATAAAGTTTGGAAGAAAATATTCATACCTTGAGAATGGGACATTTGAAGTGGTCCGGAGGTGGTGGTGGAGAGATCAATGTTAAATTTCTAGCTGTCTCTGCCTTATCTTTCATTTTCTCCAAAACAGGTAGAACTTGGTCTCTCAAGTCGGGTCTATCTCTTCGCCTAAGTTCAGTACATTTCAAGGCAATGAGAGCCAAATCATTAGTTTCTTCAACTGGCCATGGACCGGCCTCTGGATCTAAGACCTCCATCAGACGATCATTCTCTACAGCAAGTTCCACTTCATGAGCTAATGCAATAGCCGGTTTTGCTGTCAGCAGTTGCAAAATAACCATTCCAAATGCATATACATCGGACTGAGGGGAGACAACTCCTGTTCTTTGGTACTCGGGATCGATATAGCACAGTGTGCCCACTGGAGCAGTGTCCTTGTATGCAGGGGATAACGAAAGCGAGTCTTTGTTAACCATTGTTGAAAGGCCAACGTCTCCTATTTTACTCACATTATTACGATCCAGCAAAATGTTTGCTGGCTTTAGATCACGATGTATGATGGCTTTCGGCTTTGAATTGTGTAGGAAGACAAGGGCTGAAGCTACTTCCCACGCAATTTTGAATCGATCGAACCATAAAAGTGGAGGTGTATTATTTTTTCTGAACAGTCTATCTTCAAGGCTACCGTTCTCCATGAACTCATATACTAGGCAACCGTGGTCAGGACATGCACCGAGAAGAATCAGCAAGTGCGGATGACGAATTTGGCTCAATATTTCCAGCTGTAGATCAGTAAAGACAGAAAATACAAAAATTTCTGAATTAGGTCAATTTGCAGAAGAAATCAACACGAGTTTGGCAACTGGAGTAAGTCTCCCAATATGGATTTTTATGCTTTTTAGTCTCATATAGAAAGGCATACCTCCTGCTGAAATTGCTTATTTCTGCTTGCTTCCTTAGCGTGCAGAATTTTCACGGCAGCAGTTGTATGCTGAAAGCTGCATTGGTATACAGCTCCATACGCTCCCATTCCAATTTTAAGATTATCAGAAAATGATGAGGTGGCAGATATGATTTCATCCCATGTAAATTGACGGTACCGATAGAAAGAGCCATTCAAGGCACTTTCAAGTTTTTCCTTTTCTTTGCTCTCCCGTGAAGCTCTCATCTCTGCTTCTTTTCTTTCAGCAGTTTCTCTTTCAGCACATTCCTTGACAAATTCGGCTTCTCTTTTGGCAGCTTCATGTCTCTCTTTCTCCTGTCTGGCCAACTCTTTCGCTTCTGCCTCCTTAAGACTTATCTGTTTGAGATTAATTTCCTCCTCCAGACGACGTTTCTGAATTTCAATTAACTGAACAAGACCAAGAAAGTGAACATAACATGTAAATAAAAAAAACATTTGAATTGCGTACTGACAGCACTGACCGTATAAACCTAAGAATAATTGGCAAACCAAGGCCGTTTCAAAACATTAAACATTTAGATAAAAGTACTCTGTTCCCACTCTATCTTGAAAAGGTTGTATTACCTAGCTCGACATAGTCACAATAATGGTGGAGTCATTATTCAAAATATACCTTCCTAGAAGCATCAATCGCCTCGCCTTGGGCCATTGCATACATTCCTCGAATATGTCTAAGTTCAATTCTCAACTTTTCTAGCTCGAAGTCGATATTGGCCTGCAAAAGGGATTAAAGTTATTCATGGAATATATGTTGTTGTGCAGAAGTTGCTCAGAGGATTGATGTTAGATAATAATAATTCCACTGAAACTAATCAGTAAAAGATTCAACTCTACCATCCAAACAAAGGCAAAATAGCAAAGTTTTCATCTTTCAATGTACTTTAGGAAAATAAAGTCAGCAAATCGGCCATAGTTATAATATATGTACATTGTTTTGAATCTGATAAATGAAGCTCGTTAACATTTTATTCTTGCTCATGACAGCATTTCTTATCTAAGTTACACATAGAAAGCAAATTCATAATACATGAATCATAATACTCTAAGGTCCAAACTCCCGAGAATGTAGTTCACTGCAGCCAGCAACCTCAAAAGAAAACATATGCATAAATTCTTTATAACTTTCCATCTCTTTTAATACAATGAGTGGCAAACTCTGTAATCCCAAGGTTCAAATTAGCAGGGAGTAAATAAGTGCAAGTCTGATCAATATAGTTATGACCCGAGAGCTAGGCAAACATGAATCTTGGCAGCATAAGTTCAAGATTGCCCGAAAAATACAGAAAATGATACCTGATTTTCAGTAGAGATATCAGAAGTTGAAGCTTGACCCCATGAAGGATTCTCTGCCTCTGAGTTTGTGAAGCTAGAGGCCTGGCTAATTGTGTCGACTGCATATGAACCGCTGCGACAAATGTTTGTTTCATAACTCCTTCCAGCTGTATCCAGAGAGAAATTTCTAGGATGCATGATTCCACTTGAAGGCATTCTTTTATGAAGAAGGGTCTGGTTTATTGTTGAAAGAGCTTGAAAGCGCTGCTCAGGTAGTGAAGCTGAGCGGAAGTGAGAGAATGACCCAACTGAGCCTTGCTCTGTCCAGTCTGCAGACGCATACAACGAATAGAACAGATTACCTTTGCTAAAAAGAACTCGATTCATAAATAATCTCTCCAGGTTAATAATCTGTGATTTTAATTAGAAAGCAAAAGCTTCTACACATAAAAGTACCTGTTTGTGAGCTCAAAGCGATGCTTGAAGAATTATCAGTAGAATGACTTGTGTCACTACTGTCGTCTCTAAAGCTTGCGTTTGTATCTGAATCTGACGGCCGCAGTGATGACAGTTTTCCTTTAGAAACAGCATATACAGTGCAAAAAGTCGGACAGCATTCTGATATTTTTGCGGACAATGTGCGTGCCCTGAACATGTAACAAAGTAATTGTGTTGGTCAAGAAATGCAATGTTGCTTCAATGTACTTCAGAAAAATGCAATATGGGACTATGAATAAAGTGCAACAAAATGAAAGATACACACAGCTCTTTCCGAGACATGCCACATATGATCCGAAGGTATTCGATCCATAAACTACAGATGCATGGATAAATTTTCTACTGTTTAAATCTTAGTGGATATCCCATTCATTATTGATTAAGCTCCAAAAACACCCCATGTTACTAGAAAACAAAGGAAAAAAGCTACAACAATACTGAATCATCCGTCAACTTTGATCATTACCTCGAGAAAATACTGCGGGATGAAGCACCAATAACAAGTTTACTGATCTTATGTTTGCAAATCTCCCCAGCTACTGCCGTCACCACATCATCTGACTCAATCTGTACAATTTCCACTTCCACCTGCGTGAAAGCCGCAAATAAGCAACTTATCAAAGCAAAGGCATTTCAAGAACCCATCCACAACTACCTTTCTTTGATCGCACATTCTTTTGTAAGGCAGAAGTTTTTCAGTTGCTTGCCATTCCACTTCCTTTCTGAATGCAGTTGCTACATCATCTCGAACTTGAGATATAGGTATTAAATTTCCCACTGCAGCAAGAAGAACACAATATAATCACCTCAAGATACTCCACTTCTCTATCCACCCAATAACCTATAACCACCACTCCTGTAACTTGTGAGTCCTTAATTCATATGCTACAGACGACAAGTAACAACTTACTAGGAGTTGGAATTCGATTGATCACCGGGCGGACATGCAGCAATCTGAAGTAGACTAGTCCTTCTGGGACAAATTTTTCCAATGCCCACTTGACTACATATTTGCTTTTTCTGCTTCCACTTACTGCCACCACAGCAACTGAATACGCCGGCGGTGGCAGTTTATCCAATCCTTCTACTTTGTTAATATTTTTCTCCTCCATACTTACATCTATTCTATTCTCACAATCAACAATCTGCAACAGCACAAAATCCAATCTTTGGTTCTAAATTACAAGAAAAACAGAACATATGTTCTTCTTAGTGCTTAACTAATAAAATTATCTTGCCAAATCTTGCTATGAAAGCTGAGAAAAAAAACATTCAAATTCCACCACAGCGCAAACCAGGGACAAGTTACATAAAACAACATCTCCAGGAACAATACTGAAACAACCTTTCTTGAAAATTTCTCAAACCTCAAAGAAAAAACAAGAACACTTAAAATTCTTGAAAACCCAGAAAAACATGCACTCAGATCATCTTAAAAAGACATTCTCAAACGAAATAGAGACAAGAATCACATACCAAGCTTGTTGCTTCTTTGAGTACTAAATTCTCTGAACCCCATATTCCAATTTTCAAGTGCAAGAATCCAAGCACAAGAACTCGTCTTTTCTTGTCTCAACCCCTCCCAACATAACTCCCAAAGCAAGAAACTACAAAAGAAACAGTGCTGCAAGAATTCAATTTTCACCAAGATTCAAGCACAGACAATTACTGGGAAAGTAGTAGGTTAACAGTATATGCAAGCAAATGTCCACATGCATCACGCCTCCACATTTAGGACCAAAGCAAAACCGTGCCGTAGCACACACATTCATTCATCTCAGACAAGACATGTATACTATTTTAATTCGTGTCGTTCTCTGTAATTTTTCAGTTTATACGTATACACTTTGCCAAGAAATTAAATCCCATGTTGTATCTATTCTATATAAAAAGAAAAAAAAAATAAATATGATACCATAATACCAATTTTATAATTATATCGATAATATTTTAAATTGATATTTTTTTTCTTTGCTGTTTTTTTTCCTTTTTAAAAATATAATATATATTTTTTGTTCATAATATATTTTAAAACATATTATTTATTATATAAACTCAAAGACAACATGCACGATGGGCTAGTTTAATATAATATATTCACATTTCAAAAGTCGTTTGTTGATTTTTTCTGAATTGCAAGAGTTGTTTTCTTTGGTTTGTTGCGTGCTGTTTTTAGCCTTTCTATGATTTATATAATTTTCAGTTGACATAAAACGTATGTAGATTAGAGTAAGGCAGTGGGCGCTGTCATGTAGTAATCTTTCAATCACATCTTAGGACATGGTCCCATTAATTACAAAATAAATAGAATTATATTTATCTTGTCAATATGTCAAAATTATGATTATAGCTGTTTAATGTAAAGAAAAATAAATGTTATATGTTTTGTTTATAAAGAAAAGGGTACATCATTGCTATCTCCACTTAAGTTTGGCATAATTATAATTGCTCTCTTATTATTTAAAAATTTATAATTATTCTCTTTAAATGAAAAATAATTATGTAGTCATTAGACGATGATGTAAGCCCGATTATTTTAATCTTACTGATTTTATTATATATAAAAAATGAAACATGTTTGAAAATTTTTTTTTAAAAATATGAGGATGGATAAAGTTAATAACCCATAGAATATTAGCTTATAAAAAAATATTTTTAAAATATATAAAATTATAATTCAAAAGAACATTTAAATAGTTCAACAAAAAAATTTGATGGAAATCTAAAGGAACGGGCTCGTTGTCAGACGAACTTCCAAATCAGGAAAATACTTGTAATTTTTCATATAACAAAGAAGTATTTGTAATTAAACCAAACCTTGAAAAAGTTGACTATAATATTATATTTATTTACCATAAAAAGATATTTATATATATGTGTTTTCTTTTATATATAGAGATGAACAATTGCATCCAATTTTAATTATATGTGCTAGAAGTTGGAGCTTGTGGTAGTTGCAAGCATTCCCCAACTTGGAAAATTATGTTGTATATTTTAATGGGTAGGGTCATAGAGATAGTTCAGATGCAAATATTTTTCATTTACATATTCTAAAGACCTTACAAGTTGCTTCATCTGCCTTTTTTAATTTCCTGATCATTAAAATTAAGTTTAAAATCGAGTTTAATATATTTGCTAAACGACTGTTTATCCAAAAATTTTATGTTGTTTGAGAAAAAAAAAATTATTTATATATTTAATGTATTATGCTACATTTATAAAATAACGTGTCTTATCAAAAAAATTATACTAGAAGAGGATTATTTAATATTAATATATTAACACGTTCTCCGTTACGTGCGCCCTGTACGTAAAATCTGAATATACACTTTTAAATAAAAGAATGATTTACACGCATTCTTTACGATCAAATTTTGCATGTGAAATCTTTCTTTTTATAATTATATAATGATGAGATTCGAACCCAAAATATAAAAATATTTCTTTTTAAAAATACATATCAATATAATTCGAACCCGAAATATGAATTTTTTTTATAAATATGTGGTAATAAAATTCAAACTCAAAATATCTTTTTTGGTTTGTTTTTGAAACCATGATAAATAATTAGTACATTTAAAAATTTAAATGGTTAGGAAATAGAAGAATTATTTAAATTTAATATATTAATAATATTTAATATTTTACGTATTAGATATATAAATAATTACTATACATTTCTTATTTTTAAAAAAAAGACAAATGGGTTGTAGTCCTTTAAATATCAACCGTATTAAATATTGAATGGAAGTAGGCGAAGGTTGACTTTTCAACCAACATTCAAAGCTCAATAATTTACTCATTATTAGTATTTAACTTTTGGGGACACAACTCATTATTAATATTTAACTTTATTCCGATATAAATATTTTATTTAATAATAATATTGTATTCTTGCTAATAATTCACAATTTATTTAAATAAATGTCCAACTTGTATAGCATGAGATTATTCATATTAGATAGCAAAATATGTATTCCAATCATACCAAATCAAATCAAATAGAGTTAAAACTTTCAATTAACTGTTGATTTAAGTCGATCATCCATTGGTTTACAAAAAAAATGTCAATTATTCCATTGGAACAAAAAACAAAGAGAAATGGTCCATATTAAAGTGATGCAAATAATCACGGGTCTAAAATCTTATGACTTTAAATTATTTTGTTATTAATGATCAATTATACTATTTAAATATATTAAACCAATGAAATCACTCCATCGGCATCTCATCATTGATTCAGGAGTCACCACCCTGCTATAAACCTTATTCAAAAAGTGGGATATATTAATCGTACATTCTTAAATGTAGCAGTGCGCTAAGATCAATATTTTCTAATTAAAGAGTCAGAGGAAAAAAGAAAAAAAGCCCTATATTCCTGATTCTTATGTGGTTAGAACCTCCTGAACAAAAAAAAAAACATCTTAGAATAAAAATTAGTGTCATAGGTAGTTATGAGAATTGAACTTTGATGAGTTAAGTAATTAAAGGGAGGCTGGTGGTATTAGTAAGAAACTAAGAAACAAAAAATTGGGTACTGAATCCAATGTGAACACTTTGACTTAGTTCTCAAATCATTAAATGCTTGTCGGAGTATGTGTCTGGTGGATGGAAGAAGGGAAGACGTTGACATAGTCCAAGTCTTCATATCTACCTACGTCTTTCACTTACTCTTCTAAAGCTTAATTTTGCCAGTGCACTCCTCTCTCCTAACACAACACCGAATTTATGAGACGGAGACGATCAAATAGTCCAATAATAATAGTTTGTTTTTATAAAAGATAGATCATAAATTTGAGTTTCGGATAAAATGCAGTTGCTAGAACTTATGGGCCAGGCATGGAGGGTCACGAAAGTGCTTCGCAACTACGTACCAAGAAAACGACAACACGACTGTTTTCCTCCGTTTGTCAATTATCCTCCAAAACAGTCCACTTCTGATCAATAAATCACATGAATTGTTGATGTTATAGTTTATAAAGAGTGAACTTGACCATAGGTGGAGTTCACAAATTTCACTTGTCACTTTCTTGGCTCACGCCAAGATTCACACGAGATATTGTTCATTGTGATTTTTCCACTTTCTGATCTTATTATGAAAGAACATCTTGATGATTTGTGACATATAAACCATATGCGATGAAGATGGGATGTGTACTAGTATCATCAATTTCGATGCTATTATTCAACAAAGATTATGAATCGTTGCTCTAATTCAATATTTGACTACAATCTTGCACCTTAAACATTGTTAATAAACACACTGTTTCTTTTCATTGTTAATAAACATAGAGCCACCCACTAGTGTCAGCTGAGGCAGCAACTTTTGTAGCCAAAGGGACGACATTGATTGGGAGGTTCCACGGTGTCGGTGTTCTTCACCAGTTCTCAAATGGTGGCGGGTGGACAAGATAGCCGCACTCAACTGGTAACGCTTACCTTGAACACAAGACATATTTCTCCGATTAAAATAAGAAGTACTCCGATGTTTCAGAATTAGAGGTGCTCCGGACGACAGGAATGCAGATGGTCATTCCTAGTTCTGTACAACATAAGTTTGTACCAGAGTTTCAAGCAAAAACCCAAAATGCAGGATTAAGGACTAGTGACTAGGAGAACAAATGCAAGAACTTAGCCAATTCCCAGCTCAATCTACGAAACTTTGCCATTTATTACAGCAAAAATGAAAATTTTCATTAAACTATTCTTGGTAGAAGTTTGTTGTCCAATAGCACAATATATGGTATCTAGAGCCTCTGAAATTTTGAAATGAACCTCGCCAAATGTCTCGTTGCAGTCTCTTGGGAGAGTGGTTGTGCTGATATGTGCTTCCTGAGGACAACAGTCTCTAATTGCCACGAGTTCAATGATAAATTCCAGCCCATAAAACTTTATTTCGTCTTGAATGAACAATATTGTCACCATGCACTCCCGCAGCATTCATAAAATTCAGCTGCAGACTAAGGGTCAGCCTTCTGATAGGTGCACGGTAACGACTCCTCGTATAGTCCTTCCAAATCTTTGTTGTTGGATTTATCCATCTGAACTATTCAGGATGATGATATTGTGACTGTTTGACACTAGATCTGTGAGGTTAGAAAGTATCTTACATGGCTGTAGTACAGATATGCATGTTTCTCATCAGCTACCCTATGCTTCAGGACCTGTTGCAAACAAGCTAACGAGACCACGAAATACTTGAGCAGATAGCTGATGTGCTCGAAAAAGCTCGCCGTCCACGTTCCATACACCCTCCTTGCCAAAAGATGTGAATGTGAAAGCGGGAGTCTGGCCAGGAAAGGGAAAATGTCGGAATGAATTGTGCATATATAGATAATGAGCCAAGAAAAAGAACACAAGTTGAAGAAATATACTTTATGGTGTTCAACAAAGTTGAAATCCAGGGGGTCCCAACCTTTCCTTGCAAGGTGAATAAGGTGCCTGCATATGGAATCAAATAAATCTACATAAGCTTCGAAAAACTTTTTGCCTTAACCCTGCATACTTGGAATTTCGAGAAGATGAAAACAAGGAGCTGGAAGAAATAACTACAAGTTGATTGTAGTTGACCAAACTATTAGTTGTGTGTGAGGCTTGGCAGCAATTAAATGCTACGGGCTTGCAAGTGATTGGCATAAATGATTCACCAAATGAGAAAAACTATTGTCATAAGTTGTCATAAATATAGCTCTCAGGTCCTAGTAGTATGGAAGATAACTAAAAGAGAGAGAGAGAGAGAGAGTCATTAAGATTACCATAGATAACAAGGGTGAGGGCACTCTTTTATTAGTATCAAATGCAGGTACCCGTCAGAAAGATGAGCATCAGCTACAAGGCCATCAGGGGCCTTTTCATTCCGGCAAGATATTATAGCAGCACCAACACTAAGAAAACGTCCTTTGGACTTCGACCATCTCAGTCCTTGTAAGTCCCGAGCCAGGCTGGGGGATCCGACCATTGCTTCGTTGGATTTCATATTACATACAGCGCAGTTAGCGCGACAACTCGCCCTGCCAGGCTTTCTAGGAAGACACCAAAGTATGCTATCACTAACTCGAGGATCTGTTTCAGAGCCCGAGGTACTGTTTTCAGGTTCAATTTCAAGATAATTCACTTCAGCCTCATATGACCTTGAAAAAAACATTCAAGAAGAAAATAAATACTTAAGTTAAAAATGGAATGATGTCATTTAAAGCATAATTCCAACTACAACAGCATGAAAGCACAATTCCAGAACTGCCCTCCACGATGCAATATCAGACTTGAAAAGGCAATCTTGAAAACCAAGTATAAAGATAACTCTAATTTGCAGAGCCTGCACTGTTGGTACAAAAGTTAGGTTGCATGTTGTAGTGTGCAATATGCAACTGTCTACCCGCAAAATTTTGATCATTTCTCATTTTGTTCCTACTTGACTACTAGAGTTCAGGATTTGACCCACCAAAACATGTACAAATCATGGCATTTGCATATAACTAATATCATAATAATATTAACTGCATTAAGTTTAACTTCAAAAAGTTCACAAAACAAGGGATAGTTTCATTTTTCGTACCCAGAGTATATCCCTTTCTCTGGTATCCAAAGTTTTTAACTTTTATGTGCCTGAGTACTCTCCGTTAGGTTGACCATTAAAACAAACGGTCAACCCAATTTTGGAGGGAAAATTAGGCGGGATCTTGTCTATATCAGGGCATGTTCGGCTGCCATTATATTCAGCACACAAAAAATTTCTAGTTTAATTTCAATTTTATAATTGAGGACAATAATATAGAAAAAAAAATTAACCCAATTTCTATTAAAAAAAGATACTAATTCAAATCGTTATGGAAATACCAATTCAAATATTTCCTCCCAATTAAAATCATTATGGAAATAAAAACACATGCTAAATGCGGAGTGATGTAGAGATAATTACCCAGTAATAATTTAACAAAACTAACAAAGTCTCATGTTCAATCACCACTAACATTGTTTGCGAAAAATAAACAGAGAAAACTAAAAACTTTGAGCACTAAGTCTAATGACTTAGAAACATGGGGTACTAAAACTGAAAAAGGGGTATACTTTGGGTATGAAAAGTGAAATAATCCCAATAAAACAACAAGCTGCACGAACTACTTTCTTTTTGCAGTATTTTATTCAAGCTTCATATTCACCTGTAACATGTGGTCTTTGATAAATCACAAATACTGACACTAACACTGAGGTGGCAACGATTCTAAGAGCTTCCAGATGCCATACAATCAGAGTGTCAGTTGCAGTTTGCAAAGAGACATGCTAAAGGAAACCAAAATTACAAAACCTATACATAAGCCTGGATGGATTTAAATGTGGAAGAGCACCAACACCTATTTTCTAGTCAATCAACTAAAACAGCGAACTAATTGCATACCTATGCTGAAGGAAAACCTTTGTGCCAGCATAATCATATCGCTTAGGTCCCATCCACCGATACTTTTCACTCTCCGTAATGACATCTCCATAGAAGCCATACCTAATAATTATCAAGAAATAGTTCTCAGAATGATGATTGAGGTACAATGAAGCATGCAACAAAGTTCTTTCCTTTCCGCTGGAACACATAACTGGGACATTGCCCAGAGTAGACATTCATAACAAGCAAGTCCATTGGAGGAACAGCCAAACCTTGTTCTCTTTCCTTTTTTGATAAAACCTTCATGCAAATTTTGACTTTAAGAACTTTTGACAGATATGCATAACCTGGAATGAAGTTGCTCATTTTCACTAGGTTTTTCTACATGAATTCTTAAAGAAAAAGGAAACCCAAAGATAGCAGTATCAGAACATCTAAAATTAAGGAACTGTACTAAATTTTAACAATGAGAACACCATGAAACTGATCTGCGAACTCTATATTGTTTCATAAATTTGGATATGCACTTTTTCTTCTGCATTGAATGAAACAATGAGATCTCAATTCTTATCTCACTAATGAATGCAATAAATCATGGTCAAGAAAGCCACTTAAGAGGTATCATCAAGGGTTCATAATAGACAGATGTGCATAAGAATTACTTGAAGATCTTCAATTCAGACAAAAAACTGCATGGTTATATAAGTACAAACAAAAAGAGAACATGTATATTAGCAGAATAAGTTCTCTGCCTAAAGTTGCAGAGTACCTCTCCACTAATAAGCGATATTTCAAGCTAACCGATAAAGATAGTATTTGAAACATCTGATGTGAAGAACTTCAACCGAAGACATGGTCTTAAAACCCAACGATTAAGCAAATAAAATGCTCACTAATTATAAGCAATAGAATACCCAGCAAAAGAAGCTGCATAGCGTACACAGGGTTCTTCATTTGATGCATGTGTTTCTTTCCATCTTACAACTTGAGCTATATCAAGGTGCACCCGTTTTCCAAGGATAATATGCAATGCTGATGTTACAGGGTCCCGGGCCCCCGTCGTACTGCAACGTAAAACGAAAACACAATTATCATATCCAGTAAAATATCAGCTGGAGTGATGGCATATTTGACCAGATTTTTAGGCGAGCATCAAAAGTCCCATCTGAAAGATAAAAGCAGTTTCTGTTCTTTCAGAAATTGAAGTATAACCCCAGAATCAGGGGATTACGGGAAGTGTCATTTAATTCAGAATTCAAGGCAGCTCATTCCATTTTTCCGTCGTACAAGATTCACCAGCAAGGTACACTCTTGAATGGATTTCTTGGATTTGTTGGAAATAGGGTAGGTTTTAATTATTTCTTTTGATATCTTTTTACCCTGCATAAGCTTTGTGATGTGCAGATGAATATCAGCAGAAATGCACTCAAGAATCTCACATTCCTCAAAGTAGACACTAACTAGCCAGTTTATCACGTAACCAATAAAAAGAGCAATTCAAAGAAGGTAATGCTGAAAATACCAAATAACGATGGCATCAGTTGATCCAGCTGGGATAATCCCGAATCTAAATTTTTCATTTGGGAAAAGAAACTCAGGGTCTTGTTCTGCAGAAAACACAAGAAAAACAATAGGCAGAGAGAACGCATCATAAACTGGACATAGAGATTAAAGTTCTTTATTGTCAAGTATACTCTAACAGGTGTGGCAGAACATTGCCATCCCTCTTAACACCACAAGTATCTTATGTATAATGTTATTACACTACACATGGAGATGTTATCTTTCAACATACCACAAATCTGTGATTGAGGTCCAACATCTTCAGAGCCTGTGAGAAGTGGAGACTCGTCTTCATTATGCTTACAGGGCTCGAAAACAGTTCTCTCAACATTTTGAACTGAGATATTCCACTCACTCTCAACTGGGTGCATGAAATTCCCAGGAGCCGGCGGATATGGAGCCTTATGCCTCAACAAGAGAAGAGAATTAAGAATTTCATTGAAAAATCCATCACCACCCTAGTAACATATGGAAAACAAGAAATCATAAGAGAATGAATGAAGTCTAAGAAATTAACCCAGTAATATGAAATAAAAAGATTATAAGATCAGTGTGGACATCCTGTGTATGGAATATCACACTGCAAAGTAAGTTAACTATTGGCCCAATTACCCCTTGGCCACTGTGCAACAAGCATGAATAGGACCGAAACCAAAAAACTAAACCTCGGAGGTATTGTACAAAATACACAAGCAACCGCTGGGTAACAAAACAAGAACAGTGATAAAACTTGATGTCTTCCTCAAGAATGATGCTTCATGTACCTCGAGAATTAGGAAATCCACGAGTAAAAGGGTTAAATACTTACAACAGCTACAACACCATCATATAAATTCAGATCCTTATTTGTAATTGAGACCAAAATGTCACGTGCATGTCCAGCCCTCTCTGTCACTATTACCTGTACAAAAAGTAGAGTGAACGATAGACGAGAAGATATCCAATTGATCAACTTGGGATTGTACCAAGCTACTATATGGGACTCTAGGACCAGATATTAATCCCTTCTATTATGAAAGTGTGGAGGTTAATAGAATTTTTGGTGTACCTACAGGTCAATAATTGAAAATTATCATATAGTAAAAAATAAGGACAGTTGACCTTTCTCCATTTCCGCATCATTGGACTTTACTAATTTTTAACATTAGTATTATAAATATTACAACAAGAATCATTTTATATTCCAAACCTGAAACCCTCTTCAAAATTTAGTGTCATATCTTCTTTTCTAGTATAGCTCTTTCAATATTTTGAATTTTCAAATGAAACTAGAATCATGTAAAACTTGGTTTCAAGAATTCTCTAACAATGGATGATCAGCACATAGACATTTTTTTGCAAGAATGCTACAGTGTTTAAAGTATACTACTCTATAGAACAAATATATTTATAATATATTTTTTAAGTTTCTAACTAATTGTCCTATTTATATCATATTCTAGAGAATGGGGAAATAGGCGCTTTTACACCAAATGGAGAGGGAACAATGGTAAAATCAAGATATCTACTGTTGCAAGTTAGATTACTAATCATGTTGGTCCCTGAATTGATAAGTTACTTGTATGATACACTAGTCAACACTTAAATTACCTAATCATTTCTAATAATGACTGACACGATTTTAAATTCTAATTTCAAATATTCATAACTTTTTATAATACATTTATTTGATCAAGTAAACTGTAAATCATGAAGTTTAAATAAGACACAAATTTACCTTTGTTTTCACTTTGGCCTGGGAAAATAATGGAGCTACTGCCTCCCATATTCTACATCCATGTCCTTTCCCACTCTTTGGGTGAACAAAAACCTAATCAGTCACAAAGTTAAGTTTAACAAAAAAAACATAGCAAGAAATGGAAAAACTCCTCTGCTACCTTAGGTTTTGAGCTTCTAACTAAAGAATGTAAAGAAGGAGCAACCAGACAATTTTAACAAGTCATGACAGTAAATTCAAACATACCAGAAGATTCTTAGGTCGCTTAGCTTCCATGAGCAGAGAAGCATTAATCTGATTAACCCAAGTCTTACATATCTCCAAATTTTTATGACCGAAAGTGTAAACTGATGGGATCCAGAGAGACGTTTGGGTCTTTGAATTGTGAACAACATGCACTGTGAACCGGTACATCTGTGGAAGCAAACAGAAAATACCAGTTGAAAGGAACATAAAGTGTTCAAAAGAAAATTGACAATTTTAGTGGCTTAAATTAGTGAAATGTGCCACCTCTAAAGAATGAACCGAAACAGATCGTTCAGCACTGCCAAGTGAAGACTCATGTACCAAACCCCAACCAATGAAGTTAACAGCATAAACATCAGCAAACTTAACCTCCGATTCACTCTGAGAGACAAATTTAAATCGCAAACAAGAAAATTTATCCTCTTCCTGTATAACATAAACAAAATTTCTTGAGATTATCTTCACAAAATGGTAAGTGTAAAAGATGTGTTAAATTGATAGAGAATGCACAATGTACAAGTATCACAGAGTCCATAACCTCACTTCCATGAGGGAATAGATGCACACAGGAAGAAGTAAAAGGAAATGGACAAGATTTTTTCCTGTGGATGAACTAGACTTCTTAGGAAACTTTTAAAGTATAAAAAAATCCAACTTCCCAACAGGATTTTATTTTGAAATATGTATTGCCATTAAGGGCTGAAACTTATGCATGCAACATCATCTTCGTCAAAAAATTGTAATTGCATCCATTCAGTTTCTCTAGCAGGCAAATTTCACTTCATTGATCTAATCTATAGACTTAAGGAATGTGCTTCTATTTGCTTTAAGCTTATGTCATCAATATTTACAGAAATGCGCTTAAGAGTTCAAAGGTTAACTTGGTCCTCACTCTTCAGCGCCTCTGCCATCAGCAAAGCTTTCTCCGAAGGCAAGACTTCATATTCTTATTGCTTTTTTCAAACAAAGAAAAGTACATTTTGTCAACAAAAAATCAAACTCCTAAGTGACAGTAGCACTTGACAATTGAATCTAAGAAATCCAGCTCAAACTAGGCAAAGGTAAATTGGCAAACAAGTTATAAGCTTATCTTGACTTCAAATGAACTCACTTCACGATGATCACTATCCATTTCCTAATACTGCACAAGAATAAATGATTATTGAAACAAATTCAAAGCACAGCAGCTTCATGCAACTAGTGAAAGCCGAATCTCCATGATGACAAGTTTATAAGATAACATATATACACATATATCTTATTTCAAGTGATTTTGCAATTAAAAGGGCCTACAAGCTTACTACAATCACACTGGCCATAATAATATGAGGAGGAGGATATAATCATCAATAAACAGAAATCATAACAGGAATGCCAATAAACTGAAGGCGCATTTTTCCTAATCAAAGAACAACCACAAAGCTTCAATTGAATCAGCACTAAAACTAATTAATTCAGTTCATCCAACAAGTTAATATAAAACTAACTGTAATTTTCCCTCTTATTGTTACCAGCAGTCCTAGAAATCCATGTATGACAAAGAGGATAAAGATTTCAGTTTTCAGTAAAATTAAGATAAACAGACAAAACAAGAATCACTTACAGTATGCAAAGAATCAACCAATTTCCAAGATAACCCATCTGAATTGTGAGTAAGAACAACCTCCCCAACATGATCCAAGAAAAAATTAGAGCTGGAAACAGAGCCCGGATCGCCATCAGTGAATGGTGGATTTGGGCAAGAATTATCTGCAATCAACCCGTTTTCGTCTCTTTCCATCCTACTGCTACGATGAAGAATCTGAAATTCTATAAATCTCAACAAATTTTCTAGAAAATCAATCAAATTGGGGAGACCCCACTTTGGGAATTAGAGTCGTGGCATGAACAATAATGTCAAAGCTGTTAATTTCGGAATTTGGAGGTCAGATTTCCACCCAATATCCTGAAATTATTTTTCAATTACTTCTGCCATTATTTCTCGTTTAAAAGGGAGGGGCAGCAAACAAAAACAGAACAGCCGCCAAGAATTAAGAAATTGTTTAGGATCCTAAATTTCTTTTCCGTTTATTCAATCTTTAAACGTGAAAAATTTTGTATATAGAGAATTGAAGTGAAAAGGGAGCAAATTAATTGTGATTAACTCATCTCGTCTTAATTAAAAAAAATAGACTAATGAATTTGGTTTAGATAAGTTTTCTTTTGTCTGTGATTGAATGTAAAATGAAAATTATTCAATGTAATGGTGATTATTGATTCGCTATGTAAAATATTTTAGATAAGAAATAAAAGGTAATAATTATAGATAATGTAATATATAATTTTTTTTAAATAATTAAACATGTTTGAGATACTTTTTTTTGTCAAATGAAAAATTTATTTCTAAAACAAAGTGAGATAAAATACATTTGATAGCACACGCAAACTGCTAAAACATACATCACCGATACAAAATTATGACACGCTCCACCTTTAGGTAAAGGTCACAATCGAACTTGTTAATAAATATGACTTGGTGTTAGTGATGCTTAACTTTTAATTGACAAAATTAATATACCATGACCAAATATTATAAGTTCAAGTCCTGGTGGTAATGAGTGAGGATTAATTTATTTTAATAGTAATTATTAGTTGATTAATAATTAATGTACAATAATTTGTTATGATATAATTATGATCGGTTTGTTATATATATATATATACACACGTATGACATGGTGATTAGTAAAAAATTAAGCCAAATTGCTTATCCATCCTTATGTCTGCCAGATGTCCCAGGTAAGATACTTGGAATCCCATGCATTATCCTTCAGGAATTCGAGCCACAACCCCACCTCCTGAATACCTGGATTTCGTGGAATACAGAGGTTATATCATCGCTTCCAACAACGGCCTGCTTTGCTGCTGAAACATCCATGATCAGAGATTCCGTTGTTTCATCTCAATCTAAAAACTAGGAGCTTCTACAAAAATGATATCAAATATGACAATGAAGAATTGTCAATCATTTTGATGGTTGAACCTAGAATGTGTTACAACAGAGAAGACAAAGATTTACAAATGATACTACCAAAGTGCATTGCTGGAGAAACACATCAGCTATAGGATTTTACAGAGAATTCTAATTCTTTCTGACATGTTATTTTCTTAGTCTAGTCTAAAGAATGTGTGCAGTGCATGGGATATGACAGTCGCAAATCATCACCAGACAGTTTCATTTGCATCTGTGAAAACTGCATTGTGTTGCTCGATCAAACACTGAATAACTTCAATAGCGTGAAAATCTAGAGGCACACCATCATTGAGCGGAATCGAGGATGATACATCTTGAGTTGCACCGTCGTCTTCTGAATTCAGAGAAACAGAAGTTAAGATAACATTGAAAAAAAAATAAAACAGAAGGCGGAACTTCTAGATTTGGCATAAGCAGAAAGACAAGAAGACTTAATTATTACTACATTTTGTAATGCTTTATATGTTATTTTAGTAATGCTTTTATATGTTCAAAGAGACTGCTTGAAGATCACTCACTTCAGAACCAGAAGAAAAATCCTGTTGCAGTATTATTAGGTAGCGAAGCTTTCCCAAGTGTTTTCAGTGACGTTTAAACTGGTTTAACATCTTCTCATGGTCATGCTCATGCTAACATCTCCTCCGGTGTAGTAATTGATTTTGTTTCCTACCATTGAACTAAAGTTATCCCGAAACTCTTCAAGTAAATCAACAAGCAAGTTCATGTCTTCATGCACGGTCCCAATGTAGTTCTTAATGCCTATCAGAAACAAAAACTAATACTTGGCAAGCTAAAATTCTTTGCAAGTACGAGTCTGGCAGCTTTTCCTCATGAGTTAAGATTAGTTATTGCAGAAAAAGACAAACTAGAAGCTGAAGAAAAAATAAATATATAAAATTATAATAACATGCTATACAATGAACAGTGGAATCACCTGGAAGCATGTCCAATGCTCTGTAGTTGGAGGCAGAATCTACATCAGCCTTATAATCAAGTTTTGATGGTTGATCACAGAAGTGTTCATAGTGTTCTGGTCTGTGGCCTTTCTGCCACATAATGATAGGGGCCATTTCTATTGCAAGGCTTCGAGCATCCATCTGTATGATGTTGGCAACACGTACATGCTCATCAAGTAAAATAATCATCAAACACTCAAGAATTTCGAATTCGACTGTGTTTGTCTATATGGGTCAAAGCATAGCCACATGACTAGAACTATTTCTTCTTGAAATTACCAAGTAAAATTGGTACTTTAGCACAACCTGATTTTGGATGGACAAGGGATGCACACGCAAACAGAGAAAGAAAGGGGGAGAAGCAGCTTACCCCATTAAGAAGAGATTTCTGGCTAACACGAAGAAGAAGTGAAGTAATTAGTTCCAAAGTCATATAGTTAACAGTAGGCAGTTTCTTGAGAATCTCTCTCATTAAATGGATGCTGGAACGAGCGTTTTTTATATCATTATACAGCTCAAAAGTGGTCAATGGCTCAGGGAGGCTTGCAATATAATACTTAATAAGAGCTGCAACATCAACTGCCTTAAGACCCTCTGGTAGTGATGCATTTGGTTCTGGATACAAAAATAACAAAACAGACTAAGTAAAACAATGCAAATTATATGAGGCCCACCCAATGAATACTTACTAAGATACCTTGATTATACAAGGATACTAATTGCCGGAGAGCTTTTTTGTCCCCCGGTGCTCTGAACAACCCCTTGGAGTTCAGCCCTAATCGAAAAAGGTAAAAGTTGCCTCTCAGCATTGATAATCAATGATAAAAAGCAAGCAGGCAACTCATCAGTTTCACTTTCAATAAGTCACCTGATAATATGAGGGTATCTGCACATTTCATCAATATACTTGGAATTGGTATACTGGACTGCTGGCGTTGGACAGCAAGCTCAATTGGGACCCCAAACACTAATAATGCATGAAAAAAGAATGATTATCTGTAGTTGGACTATGGCAGATTGCATCACATATTGCAGACTATGCCAAATTGAATTTATCGTGCATTAGTAGCCTCCAGAACATACAATTCTGAAAAAGTATAACTATTTATCTACTTGGAATGTCTATAAGAAAATATAATCAGCTGAAAACCTAGTAATACAATAGTAGTCCAAGGAATCCAGATGGAGTTTGTTTACTCTTGATTGGTCAAGCGGTGTTATGTACTAATAATACGAGAAATTAAGTCCAAGTAACTCGTCCGGGCACCACATTGTTAATTGAGATGATCAGAAGAATGGGAAAACCTACCATCAGTACTTGCAACTCCCTGCAGACGTTGTAGAAAGGAAAGAAATTAGCAAGCTTCTACTTGCATGATATTATTAACGTAACATTTTGTCAAGGTCAAGCACCTTTTGCCATCGCTCTATGTCAGAGAGAAGATTCTTGCTCTTTTCAGCAGTCTTCTTTGCCACCTGTTACAGAAGTTTTATCATCAAAACAACCATCAATTTAATATGAATGAATAAAGTTGTTGCCACTTAAAACACATACTAGTAGTACAAATGTGCCATATTACTGCATGTCAAACAGAGCTAAGGCGGGGTTCCTCAACATGCTTTCATCTAGAACCAGCCAACATTAAACGCCCCAAGTGTCTAGAACCAGCCAACTTTAAACGCCCCAAGTGTGAGAATAGGGAAGCAATTGGATATGCCAGATTCTCCTTTTCTGTGTTGCTCTCTTTTTCTTTTTCTTTTTTTCCCTGTTGTTTCCTTATCATTTCTCTTTTCTATATTAAGTGAACAGTTTTTAACTGAATGTTGCCCAGCAGAATATGATAGACGGGTAGAAGTATATGGTGGAATAAGCTTTGCGAGAGATTAACTTGAAAAGAAGCATAAAAATCACCTTACTTGGAATTCCAGACCTAGTAATGATTATGGACAGTTCGTACCAATTGTGGAGAATTAAGTCTCAGTTAGCATATCAATACATAACTTCAACAAAGCCCCTCTTTCTTAATTTAAATATATTATTCAAAAATGATTCGAATAGATTTCCGAGAATTAAATTTTGGTATTAGAAAGGCAAGACAAGGAGAGGTCATTAACAGGTGATGATTCATCGAATTTGGCTGGTGTTACCTGACACATGTATGTCCAAAATATAGCCAACCAAATGAAGCTTTCTGTTCAAAGCATTCTTGTAACACTTACCACAGAAAGAAACAACATATTTCGCAACAATCAAATCAAAAGCTTGCTATATATCATTACTAACATGCAGTAGACATCTCATTGGATAATGACCCGTGATAGCGAAACTAGTAAGTAGCTTATCAAAACTAGCTAAATATAGTAAGAGAAAATGAAGCCAGTGATCCAACTTTTGTATTAAACTATGGCTGGATAGAATTCCAACATGCAGAGCATCTCTATTATTACCTCTTCTACTTTTGTCTTTCCAACAACCACCTTATCTTTCGTCTCCGAAAAACCCCTCCTCAAAAACATGCTTGTTGTAGCAGCTGCAGAAATAAGATGTTCCTGCATAGCATGCCTTGTAGATGGCTGTTGGAAGCTAGCCCACCGGCTTCTGACTACCGAACCAAATTTTTCTGCCACATCTGTAGCATTTTCTTTGGCATCCTTTGCAACCTCGCCAAGAAATGTTCCAGCAGACTGTCCTGCTTCTTTAAGCTTGACCCCTATTTATCAATATTTGGGCATGACCTCTCCATCCTATAAACAAGGATGTTCTAAAAGCATATACATAGAATCGGACCACAGATAAAATACAAAATTTACTGGAAATACCTGAGGACTGAAAGAAATCACTAGCCTTGTCATGCCACTGAGGCGAGATTGGTGAAGGCATTTGAAGTACCAGAAGACTCAATCTGTTCAATTCAGGGACACAAGACCAGAAATCAACATGGATAAGCAAATGAATTTAGTCAAATTCCATATGAGCAAACTTTATCAAACAATCATACTGTTGATACTAATTATTCTAGCTGCCTCTCCTTTTCTAATGCTTTGGTTAATCATCAAGAAAATGATCTAAGAATAACAGTATTAATCAAGACTTGAATCCCAAAACCAAGAAACAGTCAACCAATAAGCAACAACTCAGAACGATGGAAAAATCATCCCAAACACTAATTAAAAATAAAAAATAAAAAAGCCCCAATCAAATCTTTCTTTCATTTCGCCTCTTCTCGACATGTCTTCAAATTTGAAACAAACAGAAATCAACGATCGAATTCTCTAAACCCTCAAACAGAGAGAAGATCAGGGGTTTCCTCACCTTGCAAAAAAGCGGTAATCCAAGAATCGAAATCGACGGAATGCAGAAAAGCGAAAGAGAAACCCAGAAACTCCGCCCGCGGAGAAAGTAAGAGACGAAAAGGAGTTTGTTTTCTTGGTTCTTGAATCCAATGGGAATACACCACGTGGTGCTCCGCTTCTAGACACTCCGAGTCCGTGGTATAACGGTCGTGCGTCCTTTCCCGGTTTCAAATTCTAACAATATGTTTAGAGTTGTTACTCAGAGACATGCGTCTTATCATATGCCCGGATTTGAAGGTTGAAACACGAGTACAGGTTACCGTGAACTCGACTTGTACCAGAGGTAAAAGTACTTTTTCATGTGTATGTATACTTTAATTTTTTACTATATTTATTTAATTAAATATACAAATAAAAGAAGGATAAAAAAATTGTCGGGATCCATAAATAAATTAATTTTTAGTGTATTACTGAAGTAGATATTTATTTAATAAGCTATTTTGCTTAAAAGTATGATT
Organism: Sesamum indicum; assembly: GCF_026168435.1. Lineage (NCBI taxonomy): Eukaryota > Viridiplantae > Streptophyta > Magnoliopsida > Lamiales > Pedaliaceae > Sesamum > Sesamum indicum. The sequence goes on along the minus strand of NC_142660.1, from coordinate 14,175,884 downwards.
AGTTTATACAATAAATAAATGTATTGTCGGTATTTTAGTTCACATATATTTTATTCATTAAAATAGTAATTTTAAGATTCTTTTGTTAATAAATAGTATAGATTACTTAAAGAAAAAGAAAAAAATTTAAATAGATTACTATATATTTTTTTATTTGAGTCACTGCTTACATGATTTTACATTACTAGTATATACGACACACTCAAAATTCTATGCATAATTAATTTTAAACTAAAATTTAAAATTTAAAATTATTATTACTTTTAAAAATATATAAAAATTGAATAAATAAAAATATTAAAAAAAAACAGAAGAAAGTTTTGAGAAGTTATTGACAAAAGAGAGAGAAGAAAAATCAGTCTAACACAGTATAAAAAAGAACAAAAGCAGTACACTTTTCTATCAACATCTTTTTCACGCAAGTAAAGGGATTAATTATATCATTCAATATTCCAAGACTCGATACATGACTCACAAAATTTGTTGAACTGCAATTCTAAAAACAATAAATGTAATAAAAGTTTACATAGAATCAAAGTACAAAAGTGACCTACAAACTTGAGTCCATCAATACATTATACATGTGTAATCTTGGATAAGACAACATCATCAACAATTGCAAGGAACAATACTGTATGCAGGCATTACATGAAACAGTTAAAAGAATTGCTACTTTTCATTTGTTCCCCTTTGTATATTTTGTATAAAGGGTATCTTTATGGCGAAACAATGAGATCTATCCATGGGAACTCAGAAAAGGCTCATCAATCCTGTTATCCTCGTATTCTTTACCATCACTAACGAATTTCTTCCAGAAACTATGCTTTCTCCAGATTATATTCATCTTTTCGATCGGTACATTCTTAGTCTCCGGCAATAAAAAGTAAACGAAAACGGTCATAAACACCACCCACGTGCCAAAAAAGAAGAAAGTTCCATATTTCAAATGGCAGAGCATGGCTAGAAATGTCTGACTAATGAGGGCACTAGAGAAGAAACCTACGGCCACATTTATACTTTGTGCTGCTGATCTTATTTCCAGTGGAGAAATCTCGCTTGCAACCAACCATGCCAAAGGACCCCATGAAAATGCAAAAGCAGCAGTGTATATGCAAATCAAGATCACAACCAAAAAGCTGTAACCTTGGCTCAATGCGCCATGATCCCCTAATTTGGCTGCCATTATTCCTCCAATCATCATATGAGCAATAAACATAATAATTCCACCTATAAAGAATACCATCCTTCTCCCTAGCTTATCTACTATCAAGGATGACATGAAGGTCATGGATATCCCGACTATTCCAAGGAAAACGGTAGAAAGAAGAGAAGCACTTACTCCAGAACCAACGGTCATAAACAGTATAGGAGCGTAGAACGCTATCACATTGACCCCCGATACTTGTTGGAAAAAAGGAATTGCTACTGACATCACCAGGTGAGGCCTATATTTCCTCTGCAGAATTTTCTTGAACGGGTGTTTGATAGCTTTTGAAGCTTCACTTGCTGTTACAAGGTCATCAAATTCTTCTTCGACATCATCAGTGCCTCGGATTTTCTGCAGTAACCTCTTGGCTTTTCCATGATCACAGCCTTGCTGAATTAAACTATTTGGAGTCTCTGGCAAAAAGAGTGCCCCTACAACTAGAACCAAGGCGGGCAATGCAGCCATTGCTAGGGAAATTCGCCATCCCCAGTCACCTTTGATCTTTTCCACGCCATAGTTAACGAGCGAGGCCAATAAACCTCCAGCACTAACACAAAACTGGAAACCGTAGTTGAAAGCTCCTCTGAATTTAGAGGGTGCCATTTCTGAGAGGTACAGGGGAACTGACTGCCAATAGATATGCAATGAGTTAAAAAATTCAAGGCATATTGAACAATCCCAAGACAATCAATGCCCTTACGGCAACAGGATCTACGTAGTGGACACTGTGTCCTGATGATCACGATTGTTCAGGCACTGAAATCTCAGGATTCCCTCAAAATTACACAAAAAGAAGCAAGCCATCACTTTATACAGGTTAAGTGTTTGTCAAATAGCGAACAACAAAACGAACCTGGTTGGCAAATCCGATCCCTACTCCTAGCAGTAGACGACCAATTGTCAGCATGTAGATATTTTGAGCCGCCCCTCCTAGAATAGCTCCGATGAGAAACGCGACGCCACCGGTAATGATTGATGGCTTGCGGCCATAGTCCCGAGTCATGGATGCAGCAAAGAAAGAAGCAATGAGGCTAGTTACATAGAGCGAGGAGGCGAAAGAAGTCAGAAGCTGGCTGTCAAATTTGCAGTAGTTGCTTAGCTTTGTGTCTTCTTTCATCTGTATGTAAACCCCTGGAAAGAATTTCTTCAAGAATGGCTCCATTGAGGACACTCCACCTGCCACAAAAGCTTGCCGTTAGAACTGAGTAGTTTGTGTTAATCACAACTGATAATGATCTCAAATTGGCTCAAAGCTCACAATTTCATGTTTTCAACTTCAAAAATTTATACCACGGGTTTTATTCAGGCAAGATTACACTTTTAGTTATATTGAATATCAGATTCATCACTTTTAGTTGTTTACGATATTTTTAAAATTGAGAAAATTCATTTTTTATTTTATAAGATTTTTAAAATAATTTTAAAATTAAAAAATTTATCGAGTTTTTTAAGTTTGGGATCATTTTGAAAATTTCACAAAATATAAGATTAAATATATCGAGTTTTTTTTTTTAATATTTTGGGATCATTTTGAGAATCTCACAAAATATAAAATTAAATATGTCGAGCTTTTTTAATTTTGGAATCATTTTGAAAATCCCACAAAGCAGAAGACTAGAAGTGTTGAAACCCCTATCTTATAGGACTAAAAGTAGAGTTTTGTCTTTTTTTTTTATAATTAATAAAAGTAAATAAATTACGATAACTCGTCTCAGTCTATTCAGCAATGTCAACCTATACATCAATATGATTAAAAAGCAAAAACTAAGCAATACATCAATTTACAAATATGATTAAACACTAAGCAATACATTAATTCAACCAATACAATAATATGACTAAAAATAATAAAGGGTTAATACACTTAGACCCCCTCGAGAAATATAAAATCATATTTTCCTTCAAAAAAATTTTGAAATTACACTTGCATCCCCCTTCAAAAATTCTTCCTTTATACATGACACCGTTCTGTTAGGATTTTGACGAAAAATGCTAATGCTAACATTACAAATATTTTTAATCTTGCCTCTTATTTGATATTTTCATGTATATTTTTGTACTTATAAAGGGATAAATATAATATATATATATATATATATATGTGAAATGAGGTCAACATCATTGCAATTTTGAAAAATTTACATATTATTCCCCTGTGTTTTATTAAATAGCCAAAAAAGATCTCGTGTAATTATAAACACTAAAAAGAAAATACCCTCTCCATAAAAAAAAGTGAGTAACGAACTGAACATGCAAACGAAATAACTTTTTGATGCATTTTCAACTCTTATCCTCTTTGAATAAACAAAATTGTCCTTATTAATATTGTTTTTAGTTAACTCTTTATATTTTTCATATTTTGTTGACAAAAAGTATGATAAATACTTAAAAAATATTATTCGTCAATATTCATATAAAAAAATATTATTACATCAAATTAAATTACTATACATATCTTACATATGGAAATATCAAACTTTTAAAGATTATTAAATATTATTTATAAGTTTTAACATCAAGATACATGATTTTATTTCTAAAAACAATATTACTTAGTTTAATTTTTGTGTTGGATATATTCTGAAATTATACTATTTATATAAATTATAGTAAATAAAATTTATTTTTTTAATATAATATAATTAGGCAGAAAAACTACTTTTAATTAAATTAATTCAATATATTAAAATTTATGAAATAAAAATACAGCAATTAAATAAATAAAAAGAACAAAACAAAGGATTAATTATTTTTTAATAATAAAAAATAATTAAATTATATAAATTTAATTTAAATAAATTATCAATATCAATATAACGAGTCACAGATTACATCCAGAACTTGAATAAAAATATATATATATATATTTTTTAAATTTGATCAAGTCACGGTTCGTAACTGCGACTTGATGTCGTGATGAAATCCACGAGTATTGCAATTCACAAATTGTGAATTATATTATTATTATTTATAAATTAATTATATTTAATTAATTTTTAAAATTGTATTAATTTTAAAAATATAATAAATCATACAAATATAATAGTGTATAATTTTCTATACAATTCTAAAAAAAAAATACAATGAACTATACTGATAAGTTTGCGATAATGTTAAACCCTTCGATTGGAGCCCGAGGCCAAATTCAGAATTTAAGAAAAAATGCAAATAATTCTTGTGATATTATAAATGTATCAATTATTATCTTATAAAAAAATTAACAAAATACAATAATTCAAGAAGTAATATATTTTATATTTAAAAATAAATTATTTTATTTAAAAAAATACAAAGAGATAAGTTTTATTTAAAATAACAATTTATTTGTTTGTATTTTCTAAAATAAAATAATTTGTATCAGAGCATTAATGGCAGTGAACAATAGCAACATCTTACAAAGAAAAAGTAAGAAGAGTCTGACAGTGTAATGCAATGCACTCTGATAAAAGTTGGGGTTGGAGGGATAAAAATGGAATTTCCATACATAAAACGGAGGGTAATTTTGTCAGCGAGAATTAGATGATGTCAGGATAAGACAATTTGGAAGATAATCCTTAAATCCGTAAATCCGACAACAACTGAAAAAATAAATGATCCATTCTAATTGATATCCAAAACAAATCCACCATGTAAACATGGTCTTGGGGGTTTACATTATCTTATGGATAAGCAACGACAGATCCAACGAAGTTTTTGTGATTTTTTTTTTTTTTGGAATTATACATAAATTTTGTTATATATATATATATATATATATGTTGCCACACAAGTTTTGTAATTTTTTTTAAAGTTATAGATAAATTTTATTTTTCATATATTGACCCCGTTAATTATTTTAATTGCTCCTAATTATGTGTTAATTTGATCCTAATATATAAGTATAAATAAACTTCTGAACCATATGTACCCCTGCTTGAAACTCGTTTTTATTGTGACGTGTGTATAATTAATTTTAAGTTTTAAATTTTATTATTATTTTTTAAAAAATATATATTAACCATTAAAATAATTTTTTTAAAAAGAATATAAGAATATTATTAGAAATTATTGGAGGAAGAGTGAGAAGAAAAGAGATGTAGAACTCTAGAAGAAAAAAAAAAGATATAAAAAACTAAAAACACCAAAATGATACTTTTCAATTACGGATAATTACATTGTCATCTCTTGACGTTTTACATAATTACGCAACGATCCTTTTTGATTTAAAAAATTATATTTAATATCCCGACCTTTGTTTTTGTCTAACAAAATAAAACCATTCATTAGTTAAAATTCATCAAATTTGTTGATATTAAAAAAAAATTGAATGAGAATTCATATTTACCCCTAATAGACTTAATACTGACTTATTGTGTGTTAAATAAATTTTTATCTGATCAAACTACCCTTATAAGGGTGAAGATATACCACCTTACATGTATGAGCTTGTAAAGATGTATAAAGATAATTTGGTCAAAAAAATTTATTTGACCTGCAATAAGTTAATAAAAAGTCAATTGGAGGTAAATATAAATTTTTGTACAAGTGTTTTGCTAATATCAGCAAATTATGTGAATTTTGACTGATAAGAGATCTATTTATTATTCACAAATAATATTATAATTATCAGATATAATTTTTCAAACCAAATATTAAAGGAGCACAGTATAATTATCATTTTCAATTAGATGAAGTCATAGATAACACGTTACCAGTTACTCCAGTGTCGTAGCCAAAGAGTAGGCCTCCAGTTGCTGCAATAACACAAGATAGCGCAACCAACCATGTAACCTTGCCATTATATTGCAAGCCGTCATTGTTAACGGCTACCCCAACCGCCATAAATGTTCCTTCAAGTTGCAGAACTAAAATGTCATTCAATGTCGACAATCAATTCAATCTCAACTAATAGACGTGCGACTACAAAAATCGCAAATATATCTATTATGACTTTTAGCTATTATCATATGCATAGGGCATAATGATAAAATATATATATATATATAAGGTGAATAGCAATTTATCCTCATGTGATATTGAAAATAAGCATATTATCTCCTTACAAAAAGAATATAGCAATTTATCGTCCTATACTTTTTAAAATGAAGCAACTTACCTCTAAATTGCTATATATTTTTTCATAAAGAGATAATTTGATCATTTGTAATACTACAATGGGATTACTTGAATTTTTTCCTATATATATATAAGTGAAAGAGCACAGTTTTGACGACGACTAACTGATATGAATGCAACAATTTAATTTATTAATTAAACAACAGAGTTCAATGCAAATAAAAAATAGAGTGATAAAAAACTAAGAAAATATAGAACTCAGTTCAATTGCATCACGTAGAAAACTTGAAAGATAAAAAAGTGCAAAGAGATGGTAGGTAAGATGAGAAGCCATATTTCATAACAGGAATCAGATATTCGAAAACTCACTCGGAAATTGCAAAAATATCACCAGAAAACTGAGAATTCAGAAACAGGCGACCAGTGGATTGATCAACACTTAATCTTCCTCGGACCTTCGACGTGCAGACATATATATATATATATAGAAGGTTTTGGAACGCAGGATGTTTATGTCAAGACTTCTTCGGACAGGGCGTTACGTTTGCTCCAATCCCATTATATACAGCTCCAACTCCAAGCGTTTTAAGGGGAAATTGGCTTCTTTGGTTGCGTGTAAAATATACATAAATAGTTTGCTTTTATTGGTTCAATTTTGATAAGATGTTCTTTCTTTTTTTTCATTGGCCAGAAAAATTGTGGTCAATTTTAAATAAAATTTAATAATAGTTATCTGAAAGAACTCGTCTACAGAATATTTTATTATTAAAAAAATTAGTATTTTTCTATATCAGATTCTGCCTTTAAAAATCATGAAACCTATATACTTTTCAGTTTGCAAACCTACATCAACCTCTTGGTATATCAATAGCATGCAGTTCTGTTTTAATCACCTAAAACAATCATTTTTCACAATTTAAAATCTTTCATTATTTTATTTTATATTTTTTGCCATTTTTTAGTTGATCCATAAGACTGATTCTGATTTTATAATAGTTTAATTGCTCTTATTATTAATTTCTGAGTATTATTTACACGAACATTTTTTTTTTAATTTTTTTTTTGTAATTATCTTTTTTTTTTCTTTGGTCCCATTGATTGTTTTTGTTTGTCTCAAAGATTAATGATTTTTTTTCATTCAAATATATACATTTACAATAATCCATTTGCATTTTTTTTCTTTTAATTTTTTTTATCAAATAATCATGATTAATTTCTGCAAGTAATTAAAAAATGAATATCTAACTTCGGTAGAAAATTCAATTTACCCCACTGTGTTATAGAAAATGAGTTATTTACTCCCCTATGTTATAAAAGTAGAGCAAAATAACCTCCCTCAACCCAACGGGTGCATTACACACACTTGTGCATCTGCTTATATTTTTTAATTAATAAAGTATTATTTTATTTACATATATTTAATTTAATATATTAATATAAATGATATTTTAATTTATTAATATTATATATATATATTTTATTTCTTCTTCGTCCTCAAATTGTGGGACCGCTACCGTCCTGTCGCCACCATCTCCCTCTTCTTGCGTCGCCGATGACCCCAATCCCCTCCGCCTTCCCTCATCTTCCTCCTCCCACTTGCGCCCAACCCTTGCTCGCCGCCACCTCCTCTTGTTCCTCCCATCTCTCTCTCTCTCTCTAGTTTTATTATAAAAGTATATATATATATATATTCAAATTTAATTATATATAATATAATATTTTTATTTACTTAAATTTAAATTATTAATTTAAAATAGATAAAATCTACACCGTTAATTTATTAGTTATATTTGGCCCGAGATTTATCAAAATCCAACTATTATTAAAAAAATTATTTATATTATTTTAAATTTTAAATTAAAAAATTGAAAAAATAGAAAAAAAGCGCTTGTGATACACGAAACGTGTTGGGGAGAGGGGGGGGGGGTATTTTTCTCTGTTTCTAATAACACAGGGGATAAATTACTTTTTTTTTTTTGCACATGGGATAAATTGCTTATTTTTTTTTGCATTTAACCCTATAACTCTGTCTTATAATAATACTTCATAAATATCTTTATTTTCTATTTCAATTAAAAAATTAACTAAAATTTTTTTACCTTCATTTTCAGGTGTGGAGATATGACCATGAATTTATATATATGTATATATATATATATATTATTTGGAATAAAGTTCTCCATCAATATTTATTCATCAATTTTCATGCTTTTTTTATACAAAATTCTTTTGTAAATGTCTTATGTGATATTTATATTATCATAATCTACTTAATTCCTATTCTGAAGTTCTTTTAATTATAGTTGATATATTTTCTTGGTGTGTTCTTCAACTTGAGATTTAATTTGAAGATATTTTCTATTCGGATAATTCTACCTTTATTTAATGACAAAAGAGGAGTTTATTCATTCATCATCATTTTAATTATCTTGTACTTAGAAATGTTCAATTTTATTTTTCTTTAATATCTTACCATTAATATGCTATCTTTTTTTTTTTTTTCTAATAAATACGTTTTAGGATATCATTCGGACATATATTTACTTGCAAATAATTCACATATTCTCAAATATATTTATGAAATACAAAAATAAATCTTATCCGGTATTAGTATTAAAGTTTATAATCATTCAAGAAAAATATTTGCAATACAAAAAAGGACTATATATTTTCAACTTACTTTTGGATTCTACACATACGTAACGTTTTTCGTTCTATATTTTAGAGTCATTACACTTTTCGTCCCATTATTATGGGAATTTCGTTAATGATCCCATAAGTTATAAAAAAATTCTCACTTTTAATTCTTTCATCAGATTCTGTTAGTATTTTAACCGAAAAGGTTGGTGGTCGTTAACTCTTCGACCACTTTCAGTCGCGCTCGTGCTTAGCACTTTTAATTCCATTAGTTACGAAAATCTCATTAATAGTCCACAAAACTACAAAAAAGTCTCACCTTTAGTCAGATTGCATTAATATTCTGGATAAGGGCCACGTGCTTAGCACGCGATTTTTCTGTCAAGATACTAACTGAACCTAATAAAGAGACTAAAAGTGAAAATTTTTATAACTTATGTGACCATTAATGAGAACTTCATAATAAATAATAAATAAGTACCCATCGTAAGATACAGAACGAAAAGTGCAATTTCTCGTTATATATTTGATCCAGGTTGAAATCCACGCGACCTCCTTGGTCGGGCGAGCTGGTCCTCCAAGTGGCTCAAGATCGCTACTTCTCCCAAACTAGTGATTGAGCCCTGAAAAAAGAAACAGATCGTTAAGCTTATTGGGGTGGCTCCCAGCTAAAACCCTCCGATGCTTAAGTCTTTGTTTGGTTATGAGGTCATGAAAGTAGGTCGCTTAGCGAGCTGGAGAGTTGAAGCGACCCGAAAGTAAAAAGTGGTGAAGTCAACGTACCATTAATGCACTGATTGGGAGTCTGGTTGGTCCAATATGCAGGCTCCATGTGTATGAAAGTGTACAGATTCTTCTGACAAATTTATAATTTTGTGCTCTTTTGAACACAAAATTGTCTTTTCCCGCCAAATTAGGATTCACCCATATCAATATTTAGACAAAAGTCCACGTATTTTATATTTGGGGCAAAACTATTTTCTTACATTGTTTACCAAAAACCGCAATTATAGGACAGTCGAGCGTAGTTTTCTTCCAATTTTGTTGTAGTAACGTCGTCAAGCGTCTCACGTTATTGACTTCTTTATTTGGAAGTTCAGTTCACATCACGTCTTTTTCTTCCTTTGTTTCCTTTTTTTTTATATCTTCTTACTTTATTATATTTTCTCACTTTATTATAAGCACAGTCACTACACTTTATTAAAAATTATGTTGAGAATGCTTCATAGAAAGTTATACATATAAAAAAAGTTTTACATATATAAATGCTTATGTTTTAGAATCTGACATAGTTTTATATGAATGGTGTAACACTAGAAAAATATTTATTATTGGCTATAATATTAGTGGTTATTTTTTTTCATGAATTCAAATAAAGAATGAAATAAAATAAATATTCAGTAAAACTAGAAAATATGACTTTAAACTTATTTATGGGACCTCCTCCTTAACCACTAGACTAAAAAAGTCATTCGTGTTAATCGTGGGATGTTGATAATTTCTAGATATTGATTCTTTCGTGCGCGTGTTTTAATTTTTATTACACGAAATATTACTTATTTTTCACTCTTCATTAGTTACGTGATTATGATATGTGATAAATATTTATATGTTCAGTACACAAATACTGAATACAACATTTTTCTAAACTCGCCACATCATCCCAAGTAACAACCACTAGTTTTAAATGTTACGAGATATTTGTATGTATTGTTTTAATGATTTTTTAATTTGAATGCTTTAAATGTGTTTGTGAAAGTCGGTGTGTTAAAAATTCGAGCTTGATGTGGTTGAGGATTTTTACTAAGGGATAAAATTAGGAATTTTACCTCGACACAATTGCACATCAGACAATTGCACATCAGGTGAATTGCAATTTACGAAAGAGGTGCTATTTTCAAGGAAAATGAGTCTCATTCAATGAATAGTAACCTGCCTTAAAAAATTAATATTTTGATATTTATAATAGTGTTGGAAGTTATATGGTGTGGTGGGTTGTATTTGCTTAATGTATGTCTCATATATATCAAATTACTTTAATACCCTTATAATTTAATATATTTTTTACTAATGCACATCAGAGCGGATCGATCAAAACGACTAAGTAATTTTATCATAATTTTTTAATTTAAAAAGAAAAAGGAAGAAGAAACTCAAATTCAAGAGGCAAACATAGGCTCGGTTTGGTTGAAAACCGGTCAATACAAAGGCTCTATTTCTCCGCCTCTATTGCTTGCTGCAATTGAGGAAGCAATAGTGGGCAGGCTATCCCTAATTCCAATTATTGTACTAAAAACAAACAATGATGACTACATTTTTCCAGGAGGCTGACTTTAGTGAAAGTTTGAATGTGGTGCTCATGCTGCACATTCAGGCCTCAAGAGGATTTCACACTTCCCAAGATTTTGGGGTTTGGGATTGGAATAATTATAATTACATGTGTTGATCTATAGTATTTTTACACAAATTATATTTATATTTTGAACAATTACAAAAATTACATATGATAGCAAAAAATTATGAATAATTTATATAGTGATATTGAAGTTCTTAATGTAGGGTAAGCTTATGTAAATGATGCTGACGTTTTTTGTAGTGTATGTGTAATTATCTAAAAGTACAAGGATGATTTGTGTAAATACATCATAAATTAGAGGGTGTAAATGTAATTATCCCTTTCAAATTTCCAGCTCTTCATTGTTATTATTTGTCAAACTTGAATTAATTACATAGTAAATATAAAGGTAAATTACAACCACCTCCTCTGAAGTTTGATATAATTACAAATACATTTTCATTATTTGAATAGTTACAAATATCCCCCTGATTTCTACGTCCATCTAACAATGAGCCAATTCTGTTAGGTTTTCCTCCAATTTTTGTGATAAACTGACCGAAATGCCATTTTAAATTATAAATTATAATTATATATATTTTATAATTTTCTAAAATATTTTTATGAACTACTATTCCATCTAGATTATTTATTTTGCCCAGCTTCAAATTTTTTTACATTTTTTCGAACAGTTTTTTTTTAAAAAAAAAGAATTCAACAATGGTAGAATAATAATGTCCACTTCATCGTCTAGGGGCTACATAATTATTTTTCATTTGATGAGGTTATTTATAATTTTTCAAATAATAAGGAGATATTTGTAATTTATACCAAACCTCAAGAAAAACAGTTATAATTTATCCTAAATATAATATATTTATTATGTGACTAATGTATAATTTTAAAAAATAATAATAAATATATTATATTTATTATGTAATTAATTCGATTCAATTAGATTTAATTTAAATAAAAATTTTCCACACCCCCAAACCTTTTATGGTCCCAAGAAAGAGAAGTTATACGCTAATTTCCAACACCACAAGTAATTGATTGAGAACTTAAAAGAGGGGACGCAAAAAATTGTGCTTTTGAAAAGTAATAAACTTAAATAGTCATAAAAAACATAGTTAGAAGTGACAAAAAGTCAATATCTAAACACTAGAAGACTTGACGATGTTCTATACGTCAGTTTGTACCTACATTTGCTATGACTTGTTAGATTGAAAATAATGTAATTATTATGTGTTAATTCAACGATTAATAATTTATGTAGCTATAAATTTATATGAGAGGAATCAAATTTTTTTGGATTGAAATAATGCGTTGGATAAAAAAATATTCGTGTTTAAAACTACGTACAATCTATTTCAACAGTACATTTAAATTTAGGTACCATCTGAATAATGTATTCAATAATTTTGATTTTTTATTGTAATTCACACCAAACTATTTTGATAAAGAATTGATGTATATTGAGCCGTAGGAGAGTTCTTGAAACCACATAAATCTTGTGTCATTATTCTTGCACACGGTCAAGTGTGAATACTTCGTATATATGTAGTGGTGGAGGTGGTGGTTAGGGCATGGTGGCGATGATAGAAGTAGCATGTAATATCCAAACAATGAAAAAGTATTTTTGGATTAAGATTTACAAACTTTTAGTTTTTAACAATTAAAGATCATCATTTACATAGAATTCATAGTCCCCATTTACTTTCAATATTAGTTTGTATAAACACGTCAATACACTAAAAGTAAATTTTTAATACTTTGCATTATTAAGGCCCGTTTATATCCAAGACTTCATATACAAATTACTGTTTGAGTTGAATAATTCAACTCAAAAAGCCTAAGTAACAAAAGTACAGTATAATTGATACAAGATATTTTTTATTTTGTCACTCGAATAACTCATAACACAAAATAAAAAAAACCTAAGTAAAAGTAAAGACCTTCAAATTGAGAGCTCGCGTAAGAAGTCTACATTGTTTCTTTTGATGGTATCGACAAATTCTGTTAAATTAACTAACGGAAGGAGCAATAGTAAGATATATACAATTTATAAGTTTATGTAATTTCGATAATAAAAAAGAAAACAATTGTTATGATCACTTAGAAACAAGTAATATACAAAGTTGAATTGAATAACAATGCGTGCAAGCATTGAATGAAAAGATAAAAATCATACAATGGCTCACAAAACCAGCCACAGTACAGATTTTTGCTCACATATATCACAAATTGCTAAGGTTTCACATGTTCCCCTTTTATTCAAATAATTTCACTGTTCTAAGGAAATTTTTATGTACAAACTATGCGATCGGTTCATGGGAAGAGAGAAAGGGCTCCTGAATCTTGTTTTCCTTGTAAAATCTCTTCCAGAACTTATGCTTCCTCCACACTGTATCCATCTTCTCAATCGGTATATTCTTAGTCTCCGGCAATAATAAGTAAACGAAGACTGTCATCAGCGCCACCCACACCCCGAAAAAGAAGAAAGATGCATACTTCAAATGGCAGAGCATAGCCAGGAATGTCTGACTGATAAGGGCGCTACAGAAAAAACTTACCCCGACATTTATACTTTGAGCAGCCGACCTTATTTCCAGTGGGAAAATCTCACTTGTGACCAACCATCCCAATGGACCCCATGAAAAGGCAAAACCGCAACTGTATATGCAAATCAAGACCACAACCAAAATGTTGTAACCTTCGCTCATTGCACCACGTTCCCCTAATTTGGCTGCCATTATTCCTCCAATCAACACTTGAGTAATAAACATTGTAATTCCACCTGTGTGGAATATAGCTCTTCTGCCTAGCTTATCTACTACCAAGGATGAAACGACGGTCATGCTTGTTGCGACTATCCCAAGGATAAGGGTAGACATAAGAGAAGCACTTGCTCCGGAACCAATTGTCATAAACAGTATTGGAGCGTAGAATGATATCACATTGATGCCCGTTACTTGTTGGAAAAATGGAATTGCTATCGACATCACGAGTTGAGGCCTATACTTCCTTTGTAGAATGTTCTTGAATGGGTGTTTGATAGCTTTCGAAGCTTTACTTGCTGTTACAAGGTCATCAAATTCTTCTTCGACATCATCAGTGCCTCGGACTTTTTCCAGTAACCTCTTGGCCTTTTCATAATCACGGCCTTGCTGAACAAGACTATTGGGGGTCTCTGGGAGAAATAGTGCCCCTACAATTAGAACCAAGGCAGGCAACGCAGCCATTCCTAGGGAGATCCGCCATCCCCAGTCGCTTTTTATCTTTTCCGTGCCATAGTTAGTGAGGGAGGCTAATACACTTCCAATGCCAATACACAATTGGAAACCACAGTTGAAAGCTCCTCTGGATTTAGGGGGTGCCATCTCTGAGAGGTACAGGGGAACAGACTGCCAATAGATATGCAAAGAGTGTAAACATTTAGGCATATACTAATGATGTGAAGTACCAAGATAACCAATGCCTTTAATGCAACAGGATCGTCTATTATATACTGTAGTTACGCCTGTTTAGCCCATGAAGTCACTCAATTTCCTCAAAATTAAACAAGAAGAAGCAAGTGACTAGTTTACAGGTTAAGTGTTCCTCAAAGTCTTCTTTTTTTTTATAAAAAAAAAAGAAAAAATCCTCTGCACAAAATAAAAGCTCATCATTTAACTAACTACCATAATATTGAAATCTTGGCAAAAAGTGCACAAGAAAACCGACCTGGTTGGTAAAACCAATCCCCACTCCTAGTAGGAGACGACCAATTATCAGCATGTACACATTTTCAGCCACTCCTCCTAGGACAGCTCCAGTGAGAAATGCCATCCCACCAATTATGATTGATGGCTTGCGGCCATAGTCCCGTGTCACAGTTGCAGCAAGGAAAGAAGCAATGAGGCAAGATACATAGAGTGAGGAGGTGAAGGAAGTCAGAAGTTGGCTATCAAATTTGCAGTAGTTGCTTAGGTTCGTGTCTTCTTTCATCTGTATGTAAACCTCTGGAAAGAACTTTTTCAAGAATGATTCCATTGATGTCACTCCACCTGCATAAAAGCTCAGCATAAGAACTCACTAGCATGTATTATTTACAAACCAGTAATAGTAATCAAAAGTTACCAGTTACTCCAGTATCATAGCCAAAGAGTAGGCCTCCACTTGCTGCAATAATACAAGATAGCGCAACCAACCATGTAACCTTGCCATTGTACTGCAAGCCTTCACTTGTGTTGATGGCTACGGCAACTGCCATGACTGTTCCTTTCAGTTGCACGACAATAAAATCCACTATCCACCACGACTGAAATACATGATGAGAAGTTAACTAACACGGCCAGTAAATCCATTATCCATTATCGTAGCTAACAGCTGAGGTATCCACATTGATGGCCAATACATTCAACATGGCTTTTAGCCACAGTCAATTCAATTGGCTGTGTGAAATAGAACGACTAACAGACGGTGATCAGAAAGTAAAAATAGCATGATTTTCACCTCAAGTTGCGGCTGATGTCAAAATGAATCAATTGAACCACTACCAAAAAAAAAAAAAAATTACTCCATATACTATAAACACTGCGGTTTAATAACCATGGGAAATCAAAACTATCTATAACGTTCGAACAAAACCAATACAAAAACTTAAATTTCGACTATGTTTAACAACATTCACAGTGGATTTCTATGACCAACCATTTGCCATAGTTTTTTACCAGTAGCTAATATTTTGGCCTAGTTTTGCAAAGACAACAGTTAATTGCCGTTGCGTGGCTCTGGTTAATTAGTATTCGCCATGGTTTTTTACTTTTATCATAATTAACCGCGAAAAAAAGAAAAACCATACTTCTTCTAGTGAACTAAGTACATATAGAACAGAATTCACTGTAAAGCAAAAATAGATTGATAAAGACCTAAGAAAAAAAAATAGAACACAATTTGATAGCAGTAACATCAACTGGGCGTAAGAAGTAATTGATTCTATCTAAGCACATATGACGGATTCAGCACACCAGAACCCATAATTTTAACCCGAACAATAACAGGAATCAGATTCGAAAACTCACTTGGAAATTTCCACCACAAAATTCAGAAACAGCGGCTTCTCTACGTCACTTGGCCACTCGGATACTGAACTTCAACACTCAATCCTTTCCTTACATTATATATCCACAAACCATCCCGACAAAAGTAGGCCAAAGATGAGATGAAATTGGACAAGAAAGACAGAAACCTGTAGAAAAATGCGGGAAATGAAGATAATATAATGGGAAATTATCCTTTTACAAAAAAAACACAAAAAAGTTTTGATAGTAGGGATGATGGCCCGCACACCCACCGCCAAGTTCAAACAAGGAACTAACTACAAACCTATCATACCTATCAGCGTAATAATTTCTTGCTGTGTTGGGAAGAAATTGGCCTTTCCGGTATTGGAAAAGACAGACCGTTTTGGACCCACGATAGTATGTCAGGACGTGGACATGGCGTTTGCTCCAATTATAGTGTGCGCTCCAGTGACTCAGGGTGAAAATGTTTTCTATTCAATCCATTTTGTTTTCTGCAATAATGCCGAGTCAATGCGTGTAAAGTATGTATTCGACTTGGATTATAATTTTAATTCAATTTCTTTATAATTTTTTTAAAGGACACGTGGCGATTTCACATATTAATGCATAATATTGAATTGTGACGAATTATGAGTGAGCTGATCCAAAAATCTTATCCATATCAGATTTGATCAAATTAAATTAATCACAAAATACTTACTATATAATTGAACTATATAACAATCACACAACAAGTATATTATATTTGTCATATAATTCATTCAGATCCGATCAAATTCAGTGTCAATTAGAATTTCTCCAGCAAATTATATTTGCTATGTGATTGGTTTGATTTGTCATACTTATTTTGGCAAGATTTTTTTTTAATATATTTATATATTGTGTGAAATACAAAAAAAAATATTACATCTACGTCCCTTGATACTAACAACCGATAAAAAAGCCTAAGGTTCTTGATAGCATTACTCTTTTAATTTTTATCGTAAAATACACAAACTTTCCTTGAGGTTTATTAAATTATAAACGCATTCCTTTATGCAGTAGAGAGTATAGTTTTAGAGGAAAACATAATAATCTATTTTCAAAAGTAAACTTTTTATTTTGAAATACCCCAAACTATAATAAATAAAATGAATTAATACTCAGAGAAAATTCCTCGGATTTTATATTTTAGGCAAAAATATTTTTTCTCTTTTTTTTTTTTACCAAAATCGAGAATTACAAGACACTCAAAGCATAGTTTTCCTTCCATTACTAGAAGAATTGTAACATTTAACCATGGTTAATTATCGTAATATTGACCAGGACCACACAACGATTTCTGGCCATAGTTTTTACGAGGGTGACTAAAATATTTGTCATGACTATTAGCCGTGATCATTTTTTTATAGTGGGAAAGACAATTTTTTGTATCGATTTTATTATACTATAATTAATAATAGTTGTTTATCGCGATTTTAGCCATAACTACTTATAGTTTTTTATGTTTTAATATTTAAATCTTACATTGTCAAAAGTCTCACATTATTGACTTCTATTTTTCTGGATAAAAATAAAATATTGACTTCTTTTATTTGGTAGTTCACATCACGTATTTTTCTTCCTTTGTTTCCTTTATTATATCTACTTAATTAGATTAATATTTACAAACTTGCTTAATTTACTATATCCAAATAATATTGTACAATAAAACGTTAATAGTCAGCCATATTTATTTCAAAAAAATAGTTAGGAACGGCCGTAGTCGATTAAACATAAATGATTTATTATTTTAAGAAATTATTTACATTTATTTAAATAATATTAGTAAGTGGTTATGCGCGTATTATTGTCCATCAACATTTTTGAGTTTTTTATGAAAGTTAATTAATTATTTTGTTTAGTAAATTAATGTTCGACGTGTCATACTCATTAACTGCAACACCAATAATTATATAATTTCATATTAAAAATATTAATTTTCGCTGGCATGCCTATTTATATATATATATATATATATTAATTTAAACACATGTTTTATTATGCAATTATCTTACTGTTGAATTTTCATTTTAAAAATGTTACGTAAATTATTGTATCAATGGATGGAATAATGCATATGTCTAGTCCACTTGAAATAAATTAATTTGTGTTGGGAATCTTGCAGATAATTAATCAAAGTCGTAGGTTCAGACTTCAGTGTCAGTGTTTTGCAGGTCAAAAAAATAATTATGAATTAATAAAATATATTCAATGCTCCTCAATTATTATTATAGTCTTATCCATCCTTCTAAATATAAAAAATAATAAAAATAAAAGTTGTTATACGTAGACTTCCTCTAAAATACGAAATAATATTTTCCCTCAAAAAAATTTTAATATTACATTTACACCTCTCCGAAAATTCTCTGTTTATAACTGACCCTTTTCAACTATGATTTAGATGAAAAATGCTGATGTTAGCAAAAGAAACTATATAAATTTTAAATTTTGCTCTTTATTTAATATTTTCATGTCTATTTTTGTATTTATAAAGAGATAAGTATAATATCTATGTATGGAGTGAGGTTAACATCATTACAATTTTCTCCTTAGAAGTACAAACTCATTATATGGGAATATTAAATAAAGGAAAAAATTAAAAATTTATGTGATTATTTTGCTAACGTCATTAATTTTCATCCAAACTTTAATAAAAGAAGGTCAGGTGCGAACAATAAATTTTTTGAGATGGTGTAAGTATAATTTTAAAATTTTTTTAGGAGAAAGTATAATTTCTTATTTTTAGAAGGAATTTAAGTGTAATTAACCCTAAAAATAATTTGACATTGAGAAATGTCTTTCTAACTTACCCTCCAAAATATTTTTACAATTTCCCCCCCATAAATTACTGTTAGTGATTTGGAATTTTATTCAAGTTTTTACTTGGAAAAAGGCTTATACACTAATATCCTTTCTAAAAATATTAAATTATATTTTTCTTTTAAAAAAATTTGAACACTTACAATACAAGACATTCTCGATTTACATTAGATCCCTTTCTATTGGGTTTGGACTAAGCCAAAAAATTATATAAATTTTTAATTTTATCCATTATTTAATATTTTTATATATTTTTTGTAGTTATAAAAGAATAAATAATATATATATATATAGAGAGAGAGAGAGAGATTAACATCATTATATTTTTCTCTTTATAAGTACAAAATTATTACAAAAAAAATATTAAATAAGGGGTAAAATTAGAATTTATGAAATTTTTTGGCTACAGTTAGTATTTTTTGTTCAAATCCTAACAAAAAAAAGTCAAGTATAATAATAAATTTTTGAATGAGGTGTAAATGTAATTTCGAAACTTTATTGGGGGAAAGTATAATTTTAAATTTTAAAAAGAGGTTTAAATATAATTAATCCTTTAGAAAATAATGTTTAAAATTTTTAGTTTCTATATATTGTCTAATATAGAAATCTTTAGAAGCTGTATTTATGCAACTATATTTTACAAAATACACATAAATATGCTTGTATCATGATCTATTTATACAAATAAAATTAATGTAAATTGTATATTTAATATTCAATACATGCACCAATATTCAAAATATATCTTATCATTACTCACAAAATCATAAACTAAGGAGGCGTATGGAAATGTTAGTCCTAAAAATGAGCATAATGTTTGGTTTTATTTTTAACTTGTTTTGGGGTGTTTTGTGAAAATAGAGAGAGAAAAACAAAGATAAATAAAAATAAGTTAGAGATAGTGTATGTTTGGTTTTGTTTTTGGAGATAATATAAAATAAGTATGGTATGTTGATGTTGGGTAGTGGGGAGACAAAAAGAACTGTTCATTGTCAAATCATGTCTCTTTTATATATATGTATGTGTAAAAATATATATAATTTATTTAGTTGTGAGTGATTAAAATAAATATTATTTTTTAATTAATTATATTTTTTTGGACAAAAAATAATTAAAATTGTTTTAAAATAATTAAAAATATATCCAAAACTTACAAAACCAAACAAGACAAACATACACTATATTTTAGCTCATCTCAAAGATGGGCCAAAATTAAAACCAAACATACTGGAGGTTTTTATTAGAGGTACAAAGTGTATTAATTCTAACACAATATATATATACCACAAATAGGGGTAAATGTAAATTTTATTTATTTAATTTTATTAATATCAATAAATTTGATTAATATTTATTAGATAAATATAAAAAATTTAAATAATAAATTTTCAAATTATAAAAATTTTTGAAAAATATCGGTGCA
The DNA here is from genome assembly GCF_026168435.1 of Sesamum indicum. Lineage (NCBI taxonomy): Eukaryota > Viridiplantae > Streptophyta > Magnoliopsida > Lamiales > Pedaliaceae > Sesamum > Sesamum indicum. The sequence goes on along the minus strand of NC_142660.1, from coordinate 14,155,320 downwards.
ATTATTTCATATTTATATGCGACAAAAGTAAGGGTCATTGCAGGCATTGGTAAGCGTGATGAAAATGTTTGAATGGAGCACTTGAAGGGGGGATGCAAATGGACCACTGAGCTCACCACCTTCCATAGTAACAAACAAACAATTGCAACATTATTTTATTTACCATGGAGGGAATGAAATTTGAGACGTTTTGAGCATACGGAACGATTGCCGAGCATCATAGCCACTATTATTGTGAAAGATAATAGACAGAGAATTATCAGTATTAATTTATCTCGTCCTGTTAGTTCATATGCGTTATATAGATTATGGCGTCTCTCTTGATCTGTCGAGAGAGAAAGCCACCAGTTGAATACTGTTATACTATCCAATGTTATTTTACTAATGAAACTTACATTTACCCAAAAAAACATTATTTTATTTATGTAGTTGGACTTGGAGAATCAAATCAAAGCCTGCTGCTGCTTTCCGGAATTTAAAAGGCTTCAAACTTTAAAGCGATTTGCATGTTAAAATTCATCAAAACTCCGAATTTTTTTAATTCAAATCGAATTTGATCAAATTTGAATCAATAATACGATAAGTGTATTATATTTTTCGTATGATAGATGTACGATTCAGGAAAATAACCAATTAAATGCTAAGTATATCATACTTGTTATGTGAATGATTTGGTTCGACTGACCCTGATTTGAGTAATAAATTTTCGAAAAATGTGGTCTGGGCGAGAAAAACGTGCTTCCAAATTCATTAAATAATATCCAGCTTTGATTTAAAAAAAAAAAAAACTGAAACAATTAATCATGAAGTTGGAATTAATTTTGCACATGCAATTGAAGTTCATTAAAGAGAAAAGGAAATATCAAGTTTTATCTTAAATGGAAAAAAGAAATACTATTTCTTTACACGAATTCAAATAAAGAATCTTGTGGAACTTGTCTCTATATTCTTGTCATCCTGTGCATGTGTTTTAATCTTGGGGTTTTCATTGATAACTTCCAGGTCTTGATTCTTTCTTGTTTTCTTATCCATCTCCCCAAAATGTGAAATATATTAAATATAGTTAAATGATTATGGGATGTGTGAAATATTCATAGACTAATATACAAAGTATCAGAGTGTAGCATGTTTCACGTACTCACATTGCTTTTATTATGTAGGAGTGGATCGAATATCTAATCTAATCCTGCATAATTTATTCTTAATATAACTTTAAATAAATTACAATAACTCACATAAAGTGAAAATGTTTGCGCGTCCCATCGGATGTAATTAACCCTTTATATATATGACAAAATGAAATATATCAATCACAAATTTTGTGAAACTGTCGTAAAACTATTCAATTGCTAGAAAGCATACAAGTATACAAGCATTCAATGAAAGATAAAATCATACAGTGGCTGCAAAATACCAGCCACACTAGGGATTTTTGGTCATATACATCACAAATTGCTGGGTTTCACATGTTTCCCTTTTAGTCAAATAATTTCACTGCTCTGTATAGGATTGTTTTATGTATAAACTATGCAATGGGTTCATGGGAAGAGAGAAGGGGCTCCTGAATCTTGTTTTCCTTATAAAATCTCTTCCAGAAATTATGCTCCCTCCAGATAGTATCCACCTTCTCAATCGGTATATTCTTAGTCTCCGGCAATAATAAGTAAACGAAAACCGTCATCAGCGCCACCCACACCCCGAAAAAGAAGAAAGAAGCATACTTCAAATGGCAAAGCATAGCTAGGAATGTCTGACTGATAAGGGCGCTGCAGAAAAAATTTACCCCCACATTTATACTTTGAGCAGCCGACCTTATTTCCAGTGGGAAAATCTCACTTGTGACCAACCATCCCAATGGACCCCATGAAAACGCAAAAGCACAACTGTATATGCAAATCAAGACCACAACCAAAATGTTGTAACCTTGGCTCATTGCACCGTGTTCCCCTAATTTGGCTCCCATTATTCCTCCAACCATCATTTGAGTGATGAACATTGCAATTCCACCTATGTGGAAAATAGCCCTTCTGCCTAGCTTATCTACTACCAAGGATGAAACAACAGTCATGCTTGTCGCCACTATTCCAAGGACAAGGGTGGATAGAAGAGAAGCACTTACTCCAGAACCAATTGTCATAAACAGTATTGGAGCATAGAACGATATCACATTGATGCCGGTTACTTGTTGGAAAAATGGAATTGCTACTGACATCACCAGTTGAGGCCTATATTTCCTTTCCAAAATGTTCTTGAATGGGTGTTTGATAGCTTTTGAAGCTTCACTTGCTGCTACCAGGTCATCAAATTCTTCTTGGACATCATCAATGCCTCGGATTTTTTCCAGTAACCTCTTGGCTTTTCCATAATCATGGTCTCGCTGAATAAGACTATTAGGGGTCTCCGGGAGAAATAGTGCCCCTACAATTAGAACCAAGGCAGGCAATGAAGCCATTCCTAGGGAGATCCGCCATCCCCAGTCGCCTTTTATCATTTCCGTGCCATAGTTAGTGAAGGAGGCTACTACACTTCCGATGCCAACACACAATTGGAAACCACAGTTGAAAGCTCCTCTGGATTTAGGGGGTGCCATCTCTGAGAGGTACAGGGGAACAGACTGCCAATAGATATGCAAAGAGTGTAAGCATTTAGGCATATACTTATGATGTGAAGTACCAAGATAACCAATGCCTTTAATGCAACAGGATCCGTGTAGTGGATATTATATACTGTAGTTACGACTGTTTAGGCCATGAAGTCTCGTAATATTAAAATCTTGGCAAAAAGTGCACAAGAAAACCGACCTGGTTGGTAAAACCAATCCCCACTCCTAGTAGGAGACGACCAATTATTAGCATGTAGATATTTTCAGCCACCCCTCCTAGGACAGCTCCGGTGAGAAACGCAACCCCACCAATTATGATTGATGGCTTGCGGCCATAGTCCCGTGTCACAGGTGCAGCAAGGAAAGAAGCAATGAGGCAAGATATATAGAGTGAGGAGGTGAAAGAAGTCAGAAGTTGGCTATCGAATTTGCAGTAGTTGCTTAGGTTTGTGTCTTCTTTCATCTGTATGTAAACCCCTGGAAAGAACTTTTTCAAGAATGATTCCATTGACGTCACTCCACCTGCACAAAAGCTCAGCATAAGAACTCACCAGCATTTATTATTTACAAACAAGTAATAGTAATCAAAAGTTACCCGTTACTCCAGTATCATAGCCAAAGAGTAGGCCTCCACTTGCTGCAATAATACAAGACAGCGTAACCAACCATGTAATCTTGCCATTATACTGCAAGTCTTCACTTGTGTTACCGGCTACCGCAACGGCCATGACTGTTCGGTTCTTTCAGTTGGACAACAAGAAAACCCGCTACTCACCACGACTGAAATAAATGATAAAAAGTCAAGTAACACGGCCAACAACATACGCCATGGATTTACTATAACCAAACCATTTGCCGTAGTTTTTAGCTGTAACTAATGTTTGTGCCTTATTTTGCAAAGATAACAGCTAATAGTCGTGGCGTTTGCGTGGTTAATTAGTATCCTCTATGATTTTTTTACTTTTAATCAAGATGATTAATCATTAAGAACAAAAGAAACATACTTCTTCTAAACTAATTAAGTATATATAGAACACAACTCACAGCAAAGCAAAAATTAGATGGATGAAGAAGTACAGAAAAAAATATAGAACACAATTCAATAGCAGTAACATGAACTGGGCGTAAGAAGTAATTGATTCTAATTCCTGGATCATTAAACCACCATTGAAACTTGCAGCTCTGATTCTATGTACAAACCTCTCAGCGTTATGTATGTTTTCTTGCAGTGTTGGGAAGATAGTGGCCTTTCCGAGAGTGGAGTTTGCTCCAATTATGTTAAATAAGATGGGTACAACATATAAAATCATCACGTGATAAATTTGTTCACTCATCATACTTAGATAATATGCATAGTGTCATGTGGACGTGATTTCGAGACATCATTTTAAGAAATTAAACGAATTATCCAAAACTGGAATACATTTTTTCCACGCATTGAGGGGACAGAATTGCAGAAAACAAGATGGAATCTAACAGAAGACCACTATCTTCTGTTAATTATAATACTTATACATTGTGTGAAATACAAAATAAAATATAAAATTTAAAATAAATGACTAGTTACCTTTTTTCTTTAATATTGACACCCTCAAGTTTAAAAAATTACATCATCACCCCTATACTAACAACAGTAAAAAAAATCCTACCGTTCTTTATAAAATTACTCTTTTAACTTTTCATTATAAATTATACAAATTTCTCTTTAAATTTAGTCAAATTATACTCAAAAGTAATTGCTTTAGCCAAAATAAATAAATATATATTTTGTGAAGTCGTTGTTACTCCAAACAACGACTTCACAATAATATTAAAAGAATATGTATATATATATATATATATATATATATATTGTGAAGTCATTACTCTTCACAAAATAGTCTGAGCAACAACTTCACAAATAAAAATAAATAAATCGGAATTCGTTACTCAGAATAACAATGTAGAGTAGTAGTCCACTTTGCAGTATTTGTGCAATTATTTTAATATCATAATTATAAATAACTCTTTTAATCTAATTATGCATATAAGTTTATATGAATAAAATTATATGTTATATAAAAAATTTATATATTTTATAATCATTACACATACAAATATTTAAAACATATTATTGCATCATTATCACAGAATCATAGAATATTATAAATTAATTATATGTATAAATTTGTATACTTTAGAATACATTTCTAAGTTCACTACAATTTTTAAAAATTGTGGAATATAGCGTTTAGCTATAACAACATACAAATAAATATTTATATAAATTCTGAAAAATTATATAAAAAAAATGAGGATTTTTAAAAAAACGTTTATGTAATTTAATCACAGTAAGAAAAAAAAAACGTATAATTTCCCATGGTGGCAACAGGGGAGGATGACTAAATTAACCCTTTATACATATGTGAAAATTTTATATATCAATCACAAATTTTATAAAACTGTCGTACCTTTTCAATTACTACAAAGTACAAATGTAATATACAAAGTTGAGTTGAATAACAATGCGTGCAAGCATTGAATGAGAAGATAAAAATCATACAGTGGCTCCAAAATATCAGCCACACTACAGCTTTTGCTCATATACATAAGAAATTGCTAGGTTTCACATGTTCCCCTATTATTCAAATAATTTCTCTCTTCTGTATAGGATATTTTTTATGTACAAACTAACTATGAGGTATTCATGGGGAGAGAAAGGGCTCCTGAATCTTGTTTTCCTTGTAAAATCTCTTCCAGAACTTATGCTTCCTCCACACTGTATCCATCTTCTCGATCGGTATATTCTTAGTCTCCGGCAATAATAAGTACACGAAGACCGTCATCAGCGCCACCCACACCCCGAAAAAGAAGAAAGCTCCATACTTCAAATGGCAGAGCATAGCCAGGAATGTCTGACTGATAAGGGCGCTACAGAAAAAACTTACCCCGACGTTTATACTTTGAGCAGCCGACCTTATTTCCAGTGGGAAAATCTCACTTGTAACCAACCATCCCAATGGACCCCATGAAAATGCAAAACCGCAACTGTATATGCAAATCAAGGCCACAACCAAAAGCGAGTAACCTTGGCTCATTTGACCATGTTCCCCTAATTTGGCTGCCATTATTCCTCCGATCAACATTTGAGTAATAAACATTGTAATTCCACCTGCGTGGAATATGACCCTTCTGCCTAGCTTATCTACTATGAAGGATGAGATGACAGTCATGCTTGTCGCGACTATTCCAAGGACAAGGGCAGACAGAAGAGAAGAACTTACACCGGAACCAATTGTCAGAAATAGTATTGGAGCATAGAACGTTATAACATTGATGCCCGTTACTTGCTGGAAGAATGGAATTGCTACTGACATCACCAGTTGAGGCCTATATTTCCTTTGTAGGATTTTCTTGAATGGGTGTTTGATTTTTTTGGAAGCATTACTTGCTCTTACGAGATCGTCGAGTTCCTCTTCGACATCATCAATGCCTCGGATTCTTTGTAATAACCTCTTAGCTTTCTCATAATCATGGCCTTGCTGAATAAGACTATTGGGAGTCTCCGGGAGAAATACTGCCCCTGCAAGTAAAACCAAGGCAGGCAATGCAGCCGTTGCTAGGGAGATTCGCCATCCCCAGTCACCTTTTATCTTTTCAGTGCCATAGTTAATAAGGGAAGCCAGTACACTTCCCGTGCCAATACACAATTGGAAACCATAGTTGAAAGCTCCTCTGGATTTAGGGGGTGCCATCTCTGAGAGGTACAGGGGAACTGACTGCCAAGAGATATGCAAAAGAGTTTAAAAATTTAGGCATATGCTAATGATGTAAATTCCCAAGACAACCAATGCCCTTAATTTAACAGGAACCACTTAGTGGATATAATTTACCAATGGCATGATTGTCAGGTCCTAAAGTCTCTCAAAACTTCCTTAAAATTTCAAAATTACACAAGAAATAAGTCACTGGCTTGCACCTCATTCGTTAAGTTTTTTTTCTTTTTTTTCCCCCTTAAAGTATATTGTCAGTTTTAGGTTAAGCAAAATAGAAATTCGTTTTGTAACTAATCATCGTAATATGGCAAAAAGTAAACAAGAAAACCAACCTGGTTGGTAAAACCAATCCCTACTCCTAGTAGGAGACGACCAATTATTAGCATGTAGATATTTTCAGCCACTCCTCCTAGGACAGCTCCGCTGAGAAAAGCAACTCCACCAATTATGATCGATGGCTTGCGGCCATAGTCCCGAGTCACAGTTGCAGCAAGGAAAGAAGCAATAAGGCAAGATATATAGAGTGAGGAGCTGAAGGAAGTAAGAAGTTGGCTATCAAATTTGCAGTAGTTGCTCAGGTTTGTGTCTTCTTTCATCTCTTTGTAAACCACAGGGAAGAATTTTTTCAAGAATGATTCCATTGAGGTCACTCCACCTGCACAAAAGCTTACCAATAAGAACTCACTAGTATGTTAACTAGAAGTAATAATGATCAAAAGTCAGCTCAAACCTTACAATTCAACTTGAAAAATTTTACACCAGGCTTAATATAATTTCTAATCAATTAAGCTAGCTAAACATTATGACTTGAATTAGTATCCGAGCTTGAGCTAAGGTAAGTTCATGTTGAGTTGAGTAAGTGCGTCAAGTTAGGCTTGGGCTCGTTATAAACACTTGTTGATTCTAATTCTTCCCACATCCCAATAGGGAGCAAATTTCTAGAAATATAAAGTCCTATGTTGGGATATCGAGACTGAGTATTAAATTCGAGACAAAAGTATTACAAGTTGTAACAAAATTAGTAAATATATCATACTCTAATATTTACTTACAAACAGGGAACTTTCAAAAAATAAAGCTTCCATTAGATGTATAGAAAAGCATAAATTAGAAAGAAAAAGGTGTCTGTCAGAACTTTCAGTACCTATTACATAATAAATTCAGAAATTTGGCATAAAATATAATCTTACAAAATGTTTCTTCTTTTCTCCAACAGGATCTCCTTATCATTTCCCACCATCACAACCCATGGTTTTTGGCTACATAATGTAACTTTATCATATGTACAAGTAATACATTTTAGTCATTATTAACTTAATCATATATTTCATGATGACTTTTTATTTGAAGTCTGTGGTAGCAATAAAATTTTTCAACACTAGCTCATCGTATTTCTCTTCTACATGGATTAAAAATATTTATCACTTGGTATGTCAAATTCTGACTTTAAACTTCTGAACTGTATTCAGATTTCTCAGGTAATGTAGATTTATTCCATTTATCATACTAAAAGTTGAAAAAGAAAATAGATTTCCGGAGGCCTTTCCTCTGCTTGAAACTCATTTCTGTTCTGGGGGTGCAGGGGACAGATAAACTAAGTCATAACCAAACGAGCCCATTTTATTCGACTTCTCTGATAACTTTAATCTTGACCAAGAAAAATATATCTTTGACAAACAAGTAATAGTAATAAAAAGCTTACCAGTTACTCCAGTATCATAGCCAAAGAGTAGTCCTCCACTTGCCGCAATAATACAAGATAGAGTAACCAACCATGTAATCTTGCCATTATACTGCAAGCCTTCACTTGTGTTAATGGCTACAGCAACCGCCATGAATTTTCCTTCAAGTTGAGCAACAAGAAATAATCCTATGTAGTCTAGTTCTGTAAAACCAATGGCAACAGAAAAGCACAACAACAACAATAAAAAAAGAGGTAAGCAAGAAGGTGAAAAAGGGAAAATGCAATGATCTTCATGTTCATGTCAACAAAGGAGACAGATAAAGGAATAATCCCTTTAAATTCAAAGAACAGAGGTATATCCATAAAGCATAGTCAAGAAAGTTAGGAACATCATTTAAGAAGAAAGCATCTATGCGATCGGGTCTGTACATATCTGAGTGCAAGAGTCTAAGATAGCGCCTATGCAATATGGTCTAACTAATAATTCATTATGTAATTATTGCTTGCATCTCTGTGAATTAGTTTAGCTCATAGTTGAGTGCAAAGCCTCAAGAAGTGTCTGTGCAATATGAACTAACTCATCATTGTTTTGACGTAAAAACTGATTCATTTCCTTACTTATAACATGAATTCTTTGATCACTCAGGCTCCAAGAATACATATATGAAATTGGCTACAAGAACCATTAACAAAGAGGGTGTTTGGACAAGCTTAGTTATAATATCTTATACATCATACAATTTTGTAAAAATGTTCTTTTAACTTATAAGATGCTAAACCTTATTTTAGAAAAATCAAAAAAAAAAAAAAATCCTGGAATATTTGGATAAAATAAGATCATGGAGCTTATGATACGTTACTATTTTAGATCTTATAAGCCCCTTTTGTAAAAAATATTACCGAACACTTTGCAATATTTTATAAGTTGTAACACATATTAATAAGATAGTTTAAAGAGCTTATAAACTCACACAAGCACCCTTCAAATACCATCTCAACCAATCCAGTCATGAAGACTCAAAAGTCGATAAGTTGCTATTTATATCCATGACAACAATAACCCAACAATTCTTAAATGTAGAACACAAGTCTAGAAGGAACTTAGTTAAACAGCGCTTTGGTAATAAGTAGGATATTAATAAAAAGCCATCAGATATTTCACAACAACTTAAGAAGGTACATCTATCTTTCTTGTCAATTTTCTCAACCTACACTTCAAATATATAAAGTTCCACTACAGTGAGCAACCAACGCACTTAAAATCTAAAATAGAATCAAGCCAATTCTGTCTCCGCATCACTCCTTAAAAGACACTCCTCACTATTGCCAAATGAAAAAGCACAACAACTCTGCATCATCATCTTCCCATAATTATTAATGCAACATACTCAAGAAGCTGATTTATTGTGCAAAAGGGTTCTAATCTGTAAAGGGCCATACTCGCAGTAGCATCAAAGATAAAAACTTTTTTACTCAGTATTCCACATCAACCCCTTTTCTTACTTTGTGAATCTATCAAAAGAAATCACAAGCAGCTCGAATTTACCTTTCAAGAATAAAAGATCAAATCCCCAGAGCCAAAGAACCCTTGGTCACAGCAAGAACCCGTGTGCAGGCTGTGGAGAGAGAGAGAGAGAGGAGATTAGCAATGGATGAGATAAAAGGAAACGTGTAGACAAAAATGAGAGCAATTCAAGATACTAAATAGAGCAAGAACAAAAAAAAAAATATGAAGAAGATGAGTGCATAATTTTCTTGGCTAACGGGTGACAATTGCCGTCCATCCTCTGAAGTCAAATCACAAAAAGAATATGAAGAAGATGAGTGCATAATTTTCTTGGCTAACGGTTGACAATTGCCGTCCATCCTCTGAAGTCAAATCAGCGTGACAGGAATCGAATATACAAAAAATACCAGCAGTTCTCAAGAAGTGAAGAGTGATGCGAAAAGAACTTTTGATGTTTGACAATGAAATACGTATATATTTGAAAATTCAGAGACTTGTCGTGTACTCATTGATCTTTGGCTTTTTTTTTTTTTTTTAGCAATCAACGGGGTGGTCCATTTTGGACCATCTGTATAAAAGAAACATATTCCTGTGGTATTTATGGATTGACAAAAATGAGCCACGTCTTTTAATTAATTTAATTATATTTTATGTGTGTGATTCAAAAATACTTGACTCAAAATAGGTCATGAAGTCCAAGCTGAGCTCATCAGTTCATGACGAAGATGGCCTATTGGAGAATTACCAAACTCGGCCCAAGAGGAAAGTTCAGTAAAAGACTTGTCAAGCCACAGGCTTGCCCTCCAAGCCCAACCCATGAGAAGGAGGGCGTCTCCAAAACTCAGTACTCCTTGACTTAGAATGACTCCCTGCAGAATAGAAGTCCTCTCTCAAGCAAAGACGTGTTGATTAGCTAAAAATAAGATGAAATCATGCCTTAACCACAAGTATTTTGCCCATTTTTCGAAAATACAGGTAATGTATAGAGTCCCCACGGAAGGGGATGCCCCCTCTATAACTACATGCACTATCTTCTCTGCTCTTGTTGTAGCTATCTACTCACATTATAACCATATTGCTTTCATAAATTTCTTATTTCTATCTCAATTTCTTGTCACGATTTATTTTTGAATTACTTATTCTTAAATCAGGGACTAATTTAAGCGTCGGAGTGCTAACGTGTTATTTTGTAGGTCCTATTTTTCAAGTTCTTTTACTCAATCAGCCCAAGTCCATCACCAAAATCCAAAATTTGCTGGACCCCGTGGTAAAATTGTACACATCAATATTAATTAAATATATTTTAGTTAAATGAGAATAATTTTAGATAATTATAATAATTAAAAACTTTAGTTAATTTAGAATAATTTTAGTCAATTATGATAATTATTATATTTAAATTAATTTATAACTTATACTTATTATAATTGCTTAATATCTGTATTCATGTAGATATCTAAATTTTTGAAAAATAAAATATATTATGTTAGTCTTTGTAATGTAATTCTTTTCTGTATTTTGATAGTTAATATAAATATATTTAAGAAAAAAGAATTGTTATTTTTAAGAAAGAGGAAAATGTAAAAAAATAAAAAATAAAAAAAATCAATTTTATCATCACAATAATTTTAGATATAATATAAAGCCACTTTAGTTGATTAAATACCAAAAAAATATCAACATACACAAAAATCAAGTTCAAACACATTTAAGACGCGTACCCCCACCTTTTATTAATTTCTAACAAAATAAGGGTTTTGTGGTGAATTCTTAAAATACAGAGGAATTTTTTACTTGTTTTTAAAATACATGAAGATTTTTAGCTATTTTAAATAAATAGCTCAGTAAAATGGATTTTAGCCAAAATATAGTTAAAATAGGTGAATTTTGTAGAATGCAAATTCTTGAAAGTGTAATGATTGTCCCCATCATATTTAGGGTTTTCTTGAAAGTATGATGCAAATTCTATCTCTTACTAACACAACCTCATCCTCATTTAAGCAATCTTCGTTAATTAATATTTATTTATTTTTATAATAAATTAACAAAAATATCGTTGGACAATAATTATAGTTTTAAATTATTTTAGAGATTAAGTAGATTAAATTTTATAATATTTAAAACTTTTCCATCCAACTTGTTTGGTATTTTATAATTTTTGATTTTTTTTTAAAAAATAGAGTAAGAACAAAGTGGACTATTTCAGATTATTGTCCAAAAATTATATAATTTTATTAATGTACATGGGTATTGGTTTTTCAAACAATAAGAAGGTATTAACAATTATGTTAAATTTCAGAAAAAAATTAATTATTGTAATTTACCCTAAACTTTAATATCATATAACCATCATTATTCAATGACTGATATGCTTTTTACAATGGTTTCTTAGAAGGTTCGATAAAACTAAATTTAATTTAAAATGTGAAAAAGTTTACATATTAAAATATAATTTGATAATAAATGGTTATTTAACTGAAAATATCAAGGAATTTGTTAGCATCACAAACTAGAAATCAAGAAAGAATTGTAAATGCTATTATGCCATACTCATTTGATAATAATGGTTATATAATTAAAAATATCCAAAAATAGCTAGACATGATGAAGCATCGACCACCTATCCTTTCGTGTTTTAATTCACAAAAAAAAAAAAAAAAAGAGCTATCATGTCTCAATGAATGCTAACGGAATGGGCGGGCTGCTGTCATTTATTGTCTTTTTTTATTTAATTTAGTGCACCTGATCTTTTTAGGATTTTATTTTAGCGTTTATTTATTTTTATATTTCTTTTTTTTTATCTATCACATATTTATTATTATTCATTACAAAATTTTTCTCTACATACTGAAGTGGTCCATATTTCAACAGGGTTTAGGCTGATCTTATTTTGCTCAACGCTACTACGGGAACCGCTTTTGCTTTCTTATCCTCTGGCTACTAAGATGTTTCATTTCGCCAGATTTTCTTTTGCCTGTCCATGGATTCAGTAGCAGCTCGAAAGATTGCCCTATTCGGGAATCTAATTATTATTAAATTAATTGAATTTTGTATATTTTCATTAAAAAAATATTTTTATTCTAGAACTAGTTGTGTTGACTAACCAACAATAGATTGTGATTGTTTATGTTAATAATTTTTTTAATCTAAATATGGTGATTTATTATATGTCGCATTATGTATATGCATAATTTTTAAAAATGAATTAAAATAATTTTTTTAGTTATTTATTTTTATAAAGTAAAAAATATTTAAAAATATCTAATTAGTGAGTGGGAGGTAGGCCACATGTCCGACGGCCGCCCATCTGGGTGGCAGCATCTCCCCATTTTGGGGGGCATGCAGATCCAACTTCTGACTTTACGTACAAAAGCAGAACGACAATGGATAGCAATTCCAATTCAATCATCAGCAGTAGCAACTCTTATACCTAATTTCTTCTTACTTTTCAAGCGCTTGGTTTTAGGGGTGGTTAGCTTATTGTTGAAAATATTTTAGAAAAAAGAGAGAAAATTATATTTTGTTATTTGAAATATATTTATTTTTATATTTTGTTATTAATATTTTTTTGTATCAATTTATCATCTCGATTTTGTGAAATTTGTACTTCGTTATATACGATTTTTTTTTTGTTGATTTTTCTGCTTGAAAAACATCACATTTTTTTGTGTATGTGAAAAATATCACATCATACAACCCTAAAAAATATCTGCACATGTGATTTTTTTCATCAGAAGATTTGATTGGAAAACAGTTATAAATCGATAAAGTTCAAAATTTATGAAGTTGAGATAGTAAGTTGAAACAAAAAAAAGTTTAGATGCCAAAATGTAAAAACGATCATAAATTCGGATAGCAAAACGAAATTAAACCAAAAAAATATTTTTATTTTATAATATATATTGAATATTTAAATTAAATTGATTTAAGTCAAGAGTTATAAATAGTTTTCTACAAACTTTTACGTCTTATTCAGTACATTGTAAATACTAAAGTGTTTATCCAAACGCTCAAAAACTCCAGTTTTGTTTTGCTTTCAACTTTCTTTTTCAAACGATTTGAACTTTTAGTTTTATCACTATCTAACTTACCATTTTTTCTATAATTTCATATTAAGTATTTAATCCACTTTTATATATTTATTTGTCAAAGAATACAAGCACAAGGTCTTTATGAGGTAGACAACATTTAAAGTTGAAATTGCCATTTTGTCCAATGATGGAGTGCGACATATACCGTCCACTTCACTCTTGGGCGGTGCCAAGAGCCAACATACAGTCCTTAAGGTTTTGGTCCCCAGGGTTGAAACTGTGGTCATGATTTAATATATGAGAATATAGTTTATGTTAATTAATTAATGGGGGATATATTTGAATTTGGCAATTAAGATACCAACTGAAGCGGTCCAGATGGAACGGTCTAAGTGGTCCAGAAAGGCCTCAGCAAAAACTTTTTGGAAAAGCCCAGAAATGAACAGTTGGAGGCTGGGCATGGTAAAGACATATGTCACGCACGCCCCAGGACGCTAATAATGTGGTGCCAGCGGCCCAAAGAGAATGAAATGGATAACTTTTTTCTCTCTAAATTTGTATTGATTTGGATGTCAAGTACTAACAGTAGTTTTGAGTTTTGCGTGCTCTATTTATTTGAATCTTGCAAAAACCCAAAAGCTCATACAACTTGAGCATTTGGGCTCTGTGGAAATACAAACCTAGGATGTGTCCAGTATAAATTCTAGAAGTCTTGTATTTGAGTAGCGTGCTACAACTGATCAACAAAGTGTAATTGATAGGATTGTCCCGACTATGATATGAGGGACTCCTCTTTCACTCTACGGACTAAAATATAACATTTGCAATTTCATTATTTCACACACCAGATGTGGATTTTATTTGAAGTAAAGCAAATGAAGGCCTCACAATCTTGTGGATCAAAGGGTTTAAAATCTATTTCCCACTAATAAAGCAAATTAAAGCCACTAGATCCTGCTGATAAAGATAAGAAAGCTAATGAGTAAAGCAAGTTTAAATCAAGCTCCTTCAATCTTACTCCCTTCATATTCTTTATCACCATCACCAACAAATCTCTCCCAGAACCAATGCTCCTTCCAAATTTTCTCCATTTTTTCAATCGGCACATCCTTAGTCTCTGGCAGTAAAACATAGACGAACGCTGTCATTAGCACCGCCCACACCGCGAAAAAGAAGAAAATTGCAGCCTTAAGATGGCATAGCATTGCTAGGAATGTCTGAGCAAAAACGAAAGTAATGAGAAAACTCGTCGCAACGTTTATACTTTGTCCAGCTGACCTTATTTCTAGTGGAAAAATTTCGCTCGTAACTAACCATGCCAATGGCCCCCATGACAATGAAAAACCAATGGAAAATATGCACATTAAGATCAGAACTGCAATGCTGTACCCTGGGCTCAATATGCCATGATCTCCTAATTTTGCTGCCATTATTCCTCCGATTATCAGTTGTGGAACTAATATTTGAATTCCGCCTATATGGAATATAGCCCTTCTGCCTACTTTATCGACAATCAACAATGACAAGACGGTCATGATAGTCCCGGCTGTTCCAACGATGACGGAAGACAAAAGAGAGGCGCTTACTCCAGAACCAATTGTTAGAAACAACATTGGGGCGTAGAAAGATATCAGGTTGATGCCGGTTACTTGTTGGAAGAATGGAATCGCTATGGACATCACTAGCTGAGGCCTATATTTCCTCTGAAAAATTTTCTTGAAAGGGTGATTGATGGTTTTAGAAGCATTACTTGCTGTTATTAGATCGTCGAATTCTGCTTCAACGTCATCAGTGCCTCGGATTTTCTGCAGCATTTTCTTAGCTTTTTCTTGATTGCCTTGCTGAACAAGACTGTTGGGCGTCTCTGGAAGGAATGGTGTCGATATGGTTAGAATTAAGGCCGGAATCGCAGCCAATGCAAGGGAAACTCGCCATCCCCAGCCTCCTGTGATCTTTTCTGTGCCGTAGTTGACGAGGAGGGCCATTAGGCCTCCACTGCCCACACATAATTGGAAACCAAAGTTGAAAGCTCCTCTGTGTTGAGGGGGTGCCATTTCTGAGAGATACAAGGGAACTGACTGCAATATTTGAAAATTTAGATATATAAAGAAACATGCTTAATACCAATATTTGCATGTAACGTCAAATCCTTGCTGTCTGCTCTCAGTTGCCATTAGACATTTAATTAAGATTTTATTATACAATTTGAGTTAAAAAAAATTGTCAAAATCGAAAATTGTTTTGTTTCTAATAAGGTTTAGCTAAATCGAAAGAATTAACCAAATAATAAGTACTATTGTAAGTATTCAACTTGACATGAAACATACATCGAAAACACGTGTTTCCAATAATTGGACGACATTTCATCATAATGTACGTCAAATCCATTATGAAATTACTATATTTAATTTCATTTCAAATGCATCAAAATTAGTAGAAATTGATATTTTGATCGACGCGGCCAACTTACCTGGTTGGTAAAACCGAATCCTATTCCAAGTGAGAGACGGCTGCATATTAGCATATAGATGTTCTCGGCTGCGCCTCCAAGGACAGAACCCACGATAAATGCAACACCACCTATAAAGATCGATGCCTTGCGTCCCAAGGCCCTCGTCACGGGTGAAGCAAAGAAAGTAGAGATAAGCCCAGATATTAAGAATGATGAGGTGAAAAATGTGAGTAGTTGGCTGTCAAATTTGCAGTAGTTGCTTGTCGTCTCTCCTTCTTCATTCATCTTTCTGTATATCGCTGGAAAGAATTTCTTCAAAAATGGATCCGTTGAGGCCACTCCACCTTCAACAAAAACGTATCAGATTTTAAAGTGAGAGAGGATCATAGTTGTAATTATAAAACAAATATGGTAACAAGTCGATCGACATGTAACATCAAGTAGTGAAAAACTGCATTTTTGTTCTTGTAAGTATGAGAGCGTCAATTTTAGTCCTGTACGAAACGATTATGATAATTTTGTTCTGTAATTTTTGAAAATTCACTACATTCAGGAAAAAAAATGGTTAAAAAAGTGCATTCACATAAGCTGACCATGTTCACTTTTCCAACCATTTTAGCAAATTAGAGAACAAAATTGCTATATATATAATATATTCATACAAAACTAAAATTGCCATCCCATACTTACAGAATTAATATTGTATAATTGAAGGGTAAATCACAACGACATCTCCTGAAATTTATCATAATTACAGAACTAAAGTTGATACTCCAATACTGACAGAATTAAAATTATAATTTCCGTGTACATATACATATCTAGTTTAGGACCTAGGATAAGAGCAAACGAGAATGGTAATGTTTTATTTTGAACAAGATGTGGTAGATTGACGTAAACTAGAAATGATTGCGACCTGTCACTCCAGTGCCATAACCGAAGATGAGTCCTCCAGTTGCTGCAATGACGGAAGATAGCAGCACGAACCCTGTAATCTTGCCATTGTAATGCGCAGACATTGATTTTATGTCCTTGGTGACTGACGATGTCAGCAAAGGATATGTCTTTTTTGACAGGGAAACGAAGTTCAGATTACAGATATGTGGAGCTACATCAACAAGATTCCTATTTATAGGAACAAGCAGCGCACTTGGTTTTGATGCGACATCTTCCACGGCGGACGCACTTCAATTGCACTAAGGAGTGCATTATGCAAATTTGTTAGGTAGCTGATGTAGTTGTACTATTTACTAAGTATGACCGGATTACAATAATTATTCTTGGTATATATATATATTAGATATTGTCAAGCACATTTTTCTTTACATACGATTACTAATTTTTTTTAAAGATTTTCTCTTAATTATATCTATTTATGAATGTTTAAAGTTAGTAAAACTTGTTTATTGAGAAAATATCAATTTCAATTTGTTACTAATTTTATTTGATTCTTTTTATTAATTAAATAAGTATAATAGAAATTTCAATGTACACATGTATCGAGTTTCCTTCAATACCTAGTTTCAAGAGAGAAGACCAAAAAATAAAAATTTAAACATCACTTCTTTTTTTAATAATCTTGACAAAATATTATTAATGACATGTTTTATGTATAATGCAGTAATCCAAAGATTCCTACAACCTATGTGTAATGCAAAGAACAATGTCTCATAGAAAAATAGACATCCATACAACAAAAAAAATCCATAAACAACGTCATTTTTCTCTTCTATCTTGAAACTTATGGGTGAAATGGGTACTTTTGGACCAAAACTTAGAAAAGACCACAAAATGGGGAAATGACTGCTTTTTTCCTCCGTTAATTTTAATAGTCCACTGACGAAAAAGACCAAAACTCCCAATTTAATGATCAAAACTGCAACATCAAATTATTTGATGATAAAAAACGCATAAATAACTATGTTTTAGGGCCAAAACAGTATTTATCCTTCTTTCCATCATCCGAAAACATCTCCTGAAAATTTCTGGTTCATGTCTTGAACCTCATCCCAGGTGAAGGCTCATATGAGTTTTATGTTAGCTGCAATAAACTTCTTAAACGGTAAATGGTTGAACCAAAGACGAGCCTTGGGTCACAATTTCATCAGTTGCAATCAATCCACAAACACTTTATATTAATTGAAATTTAAATTTTAATACTAAATAATAGAACAAAAATATACTTCTTAAACGGTGGATGGTTCTAAAGAAGCCACCAAGCTGATACCTGAGATGTGGACACTCATTACGATATACTGCACCTGACCAGACTGTAGACAAAAAATTAGAAAAAATAAGGGGTAGATCGATCATTTCGATGATCATTCATAAAGATAAATAAAGCACATAAAAAATTGTCCCAGTGAAGCAGGCTTGATTGGCTACAAATTGACCCATTGTGTCGAGTCAACCCATCCAATAACGAACTAGCCGAAATAGGGGAAACGGTTCACCAGGCCAGATTGATTGGGGAATTCAGCCAGTCAGCCATGGAAATACTTGATAGGATATTTTAGAGCGTGCAGGACTAGTGCCATAATACCAACAATCATATATTAAATGATATTATAATTCATGTACGCTGCAATTTTACCAATCACAATTAGCGACAAAAAAGCTAGTAATGATACTAGTAAGTTGGGAATTTTTTTTATTTTATCATTATAATGATCAATAAAAATTCTTTTTATTTTTATTTTATCATTAATAACTTTTCATGGTTATAGACAATTAATTAATGACACGTTTATAATAATAAAAGAAATATTATGGAATTCTATAGCTGCTGTCAATGACTTAGGTAAAAGTAATTGTCTATAGTAATAACTTTATGCATTATCTTTGTCGCTACTAATTATATTATTGTGAGGACATCAAATTAAATTATTGTCACTTAAATTTTAAAATGGTTTAAAAGTAATTTTTATCCCCTAACTTCAGGTCATTCTTATTTTAGTCCCCTAAATTACTAAAATTTTAATTTGGCCACGTAAAAATTAAAATATTCTCAATTTTGATACAAATTTCGCCAGAAAAAAGAGGGGCTCGCTAGAAAAAGTCTACGTACCAAAAATGTGACTTTTTAAATTGGGGGCTGGATTGTGATTGGCTGGAAAAAATGATGTAGCGCAGACGTGGCGCCCAGTTGGAAATTTAAAAAACACGTCAGCTGTTTGCGTTGCTGCAGTTCCTGTTGCATGACCGGGTGAGTCAACTCGCCGGCCAAGGCGGAGGACAGCTTTTGTTGGACCTTTGCAATAGAGGTGACCAAAATCGATGGGACTGGTTTCAAAAGATTCGCCAGAACGAGAGGAGTTCAACGGTGGTCGTCCGAGCCGGTGGTTCGTTCAGACGAAGGAGAAAATACCGACAGAAGCTGCAGTCGCGGCGGACGACGATCGAGATCTTCAAAACGATGGATCTTTGCACCTAGTTGATGAAAATGGATGAGACTAGTCCCATTAGAACCGAAGTGATGAGACGAATCCAATGGTACCAATCCGCGATCGTGGGTCGTCCTGTCGCTGGCAAATCGACGGGAATTGTCCGCGGCGGTCAATTTCAAAGCCCAGTTGCTATCGTGGTCGGATCTCAAAATTGGTTGAGGGGTTTTGTTCTCCTTTCTATGGGGAATCGAATGGTATATGTGGTGGCTAAAAATTCCAAGTAACGGCGGCGAAATTGAAGAGAGAAGGTGGCGGCGACTAGCGGGCAAGAAATTCCGGCGACTTGCTGGATTAAATCCATGTCATCAGCTGACGTGGATCGTCAGTCATATATTTTTTTTTTAATTTCCAACTGGGCGCCACGTCTGCGCCACATCATTTTTTTCAGCCAATCACAATCCAGCTCTCAATTTAAAAAGTCACATGCTTGGCATGTGACTTTTTCCGACGAGTCCCTTTTTTTTTCTGGCGAAATTTAGACCAAAATTGAGAATTTTTTAGTTTTACGGGACCAAATTGAAACCCTAGTAACTTAAAAGTCTAAAATAAGAATAGCGTGAAGTTAGGGAAAGAA
This sequence comes from Sesamum indicum, assembly GCF_026168435.1. Classification (NCBI taxonomy): domain Eukaryota; kingdom Viridiplantae; phylum Streptophyta; class Magnoliopsida; order Lamiales; family Pedaliaceae; genus Sesamum; species Sesamum indicum. Next base: position 14,135,269 of record NC_142660.1, on the reverse strand, counting down.
AATTGACTTTAAGCCTTTTAAAATTATTATTGAATAAAATTGTATTGATATTATCTTTAATTGTAGCGAATGCATAGAGTGAAAGAGAGTTGTCCTCTTTCTATGTACTAAAATGTCCAAAGTGGTTCCTTAAAACATGTACATATGTTGGTTTTCCCACAGAGAAGTGGGAGGATCTGGACTTCACTTACCCTAAATAATGGGAGGTAATGGAAATTCACTTGGAGAATGCAGCAGCAGCTGCCGGTCCAAAGTGGGATTTCTGTAGCTCTCTTTGTTCAGCTGATAGCTTAATAATGTCAGTTGTTGCCATTAGTACTCTTTAATGGTCGGGCATATGCACCTGATGTGAGTAAACATGGCTTTTCATGATAATTCCTCGAAAAAGAAGGACTTAATGTCATGCTAAACAGGACGGACCACATATTTCTACTGTATGGTTCAAAGTATCGATCGAGATCAAATAATATTGGTTGATAGGCAATAATATTGGCATATATGTATTTGAATTTGTTCTTATTGATTCGATATTATTCACCAAAATACTTATTATTCTCCGAGTACATATGTATCCTCTATAATATTTAATAATTAAGATGTGTTGTGATCCGATCCAGTCCGGTACAGAATCCAACTTGGCTCAATAGAAAAAGTGCGGCGATCCTGTCTAGGTTGGTCTTGGGCTGGGCCTATCTGTTCAGGCTAGTGGCAGGACCAATTGAGCCATTTTTTTTAATAATGTATGTCAAGTAATTTTTATTTTATTTTTCTAAGTTGACAATATTAGTGGGTCTAAACTTTTGAAACTTTAAAACTTCGATCTTTATTGTTCAATTTATAAATTTTTAGTACATTAATACTTAGGAGAAAATTGAAAATATATATAATAAAAAAATATATTAGATATAGTCGTGTCATGTCTTAATCATTTTTAAATTTTTCGTATTATTATGTTTGTATTGGAATGTATTCATATTACCGTATTCACGTCAGTACCTCATAGCTAAGTGGTTTAACTTATGAACACGCATGTTTGTCCCATTCATTTGTGTTCCCTGATTTCTAACTTTAACCTAACACAGGAAACATAAAATATTGAAATGTTGCATGTTAAGATCTTACCCTAAAATAAAGTCTTGAAACCATAAAAAAAATCTATTTAACTTATTACCTTTTATTTGTTAATTTAAGTTTCTTTCTCCATTTGCCCGAAAACCATTAAAGCAGATGGCTTCATCATCATCATCTTAACAAAGTGTGTACTTATTATTATTATTTTTTTTAAAGTAAGAACGATTAAATTATTATTAATTAAAATAAATTAATTATAATTATCTTTTTGTCGAATAATATTTAACACAGATTATTACAACAATCATACTATAATGATTAATAATAAACTAAATCTAACCAACACTTACTATATATTACAGTAGACAATACCGACTATGTAGTAGAAACATCCTGGCTATTAACACCAATAATGGCTATCTTGGCTCTTTCTTTTGTTTAGTAAAATATCTCTGAACTTTATTCCAATCGAGGGACGTAAAGCAGAAATTTCCCTTTATTTGCTTTTTTCTCCCCAAACTTTTAAATACTATTTGTATTACTTGTTGAGAAATAATATCTGCTTTTAAGTGACCATATATTGTTGAAGGCACACTCTTCAAAAGCATATCCTTATCCTTTTTATTTTTTTTATTCATATCTTTATCATGTAAATTTTTCACTGACTCATAATCTTGTCAGAACTCATCATGCTTTTGTTTCTGTCTTTTACTACTACATTATTCAGTTCTTGATTCATGTTTGTTTATTAGCTTGTCATATTAGTAACAAAATAATTCACAATTCATCAGATATTATAGTTCCTGATTGATGGATTGTTTAGGAAAAGTTGAGAAGTATTCAGTAAAATCTCATTTGTATGACATGATTTATCAAAAAATATTAATATAAAGTTTTGTTGCTGACATGATAGTTCAAGTGGATATATAGTTATGCCTTCTTTTTTAAGGGTAAATTACAACGCAAATCGATTTAATTACTTAGTTACCTGCGTGTTGTAGGAGTGATTTTGGTCAGGTAAACTTTGTACTTAAGTGAAATTACGTGTAACAGACTCAACTTTTTGTGTAGCAACTATGATTGAAATCACACATTTCATAACAACGTAGAACTTTTGTGATCGATAGGTGACACCAAACACATTTTATGCCTACGTATCTCAATTATATTATTAAACTTTTAATTTGTATATTGTTGATCTTGATTACTAAAACTACTCCTTTTCACTTTGCTTTGAATGTGTTAGATAAGATTAACAAAAATTATAATCACATACAGGCTATATATAGTGATGCTCTTATAGTATATTTTACAAATCTGTATATAAGCAGGAATCAGTTGCGCAAATCAACAACATATTTCCTACTTCCATGGTTGATTGGGCAAAACCTATTCAAATTGTCGTAACTCTTAACAGATATCTCCAAATCAAGTATGAATACCATCATTTTGAAGGTAACATCTAGAGAATTCAATTGACATACAACTTGCCGATAATCAACCCGCGAATCTCATTAAAATTTAAATTGTTAAACAAGAGAATCCTTTAATACATGAATTACTATTTTGTTTTTGACACACATTTCAAGTTAATCAATACTAGAAACTTTTTGGAAAAGTTTCTGTACCGCATTCAGAAAAATTGTAAAATTAAAGAAACATACATAATAGTCATATAAATAAAATTTAAAAATATTACCTTTTTCTTTTTAATTCAAGCATATGTATTTTAATTTTCTATCATTTATGCGGACCAACGTAATTTATTTTCATGTTGTATAATTATATATTTGGCGTTATTTGATGTACATAGTGTATTAATTAAAAAAAAAAAATAATGTAGTATTTATTTATTTTTTTTAACTATGTGTTATATAATGTCACTATTACTTTGATATATACATATATATAGCATCACTAATTTAGCTTAATGTTAAGTCAATTATTTTTAAATAAAATATTTATGCATGATAAAATAATTTATATATTTGTAGCTATAAGTATGAAATAAATATTTTGCTAAAAGAATAAGAAAAATAATTTGTTTTAGATAACTCAAAGATTTCATAGAAAAATTTCGAAAAATGGAGTACTTTTAAGGAAATTATATAATTTTTTCTACTAGCTTAATAAATAATTGGAATACATAAAATATAATTTCTATAGTATTATTTGATAGTACAGTTAAACTTGTTCTATCTTCATAATGACTTTAGAAAATTTAAAAAAACATAAATTTTATGAAAAATTATGACGCTGTGGAAAAGTTAAAGGATGGCATGTATTTTACAAAAATTTCAAAAATAAAGTTTATGAAAGATAACGACTTGTGGACAACTTTAAAAAACTGAAGAATTCATCATTTAACAAAGAAGGGAAAAAGAATGAAAAGTTAAAGTTTGTGGAAGATAACAACTTTATGAAAAGTTCCTTTTCCTGGATAACGACTTAACATCAATGTAAGAATACAAAATGCGACGTTATGCATTTTTGTTTTGACCAGTTTTTAATTTGTTAGTATTGTTTTTGATAAGTTAAACAGATGTTGTTCATTGAAATGATCAATTGCCTCATTTAGTACATTATCTTTTTTCTTGTGAGATTATCATTTTTTGTACCGAGAAATTGAGAAACGAAGCAGCCTATTCCCCTATCAATAGTTAAAACAAGGGACTTTTTGCTTCATTTTTCAAATACTGGGTTATTTTGCTAACTTTTTATTTATTGTTGTTTTTTCTTTTGGCTATTTTCCATATCACAGGAGGTAAATTGCATTTGACCATCTTTTGTACTGAAACACATGGCTATATAATTCTGTAGTCGAAATTGCATTTTAAGTCCCCATAAGTTAGTTTATTTGTGATTTTGATCTTATTGTTTTGAACTCACCAAGTTATATTCCATAACTAAAAAAATTTATAATTTCAATCCGGAACCTTAATTATGTTAAATTTATGATGGAAACAACCTTAATTCCCATTAATAGCTAATGGAGCTCGTGCTGTTTTAGTCAGAAATATAACATAATTAAGGTTTGGAACTGAATTACAAATTTTTCGGAGTTATGGCGGGAGTAATGTTGTGAGTTTAAAAACAATGAGACCAAAATCGCTGAAGGACTAACTTGTGGGACGTAAAATATAATTTTTTCTTCTACAGTCATTTTCATAGTTGTGTTATGCGTGAAAAGATTTGTCCCAAATATTTTTGCAATATTAATATTGGAATATATATACATTTGCAAACCTTAGTGTGGAGTTTCCATTGTTGATGTAATGAAAATTCTATAGCAGTTTCCTTGCTATAGAGATGTCAATTTCATAGCAACCTTTTATGTCTTGACCTTGGAATTTCTATATAGCAACTGTTATCACATAAAGGGGGAAATATATAATCCTAAGAGTCCGAGAGATCGAAGATCGATGCTTCTAACATATGTATATGTGGCTTTAACTATAATCGTACCATGTATATTTGTAACCATCACCTCTAACAGATATTCCTCATAAAATTGGATATGTGACTTAGGAGTTGATACCAATTGTAGTAAAAGTTATGTTGAAAGTTATTCTTTAATTACTACAATTATACAATTTAAATACTTCAGTTGATATTACTTTTTATAGAGATGTCATCGCAAGTAAAAGATGTTACAACATCAACACATATATGGTAATAGAAACACCATAAGGACATGTTTAAATAAGGGAATTTAATACAAAAACTATAATTATCGGAAACTTGGTTGTTACACGTTTTATTATTGCATTTTAAGTTTTTGTATAGTAAGAAAAAAATTTGGTATACTATGTGAATGTATAGCTAACCATAGTAAATTGTAAGGTATTTAATTATTTTGTTTTTGATTGACAATTTATTCCTTGTTGGCAATGCAACAAAATTAGATCTTTAAGTTCAAAAATAAGAAATTTATGATGGGAAATTCTACTCAACAAATAAGAATAAATATGGGTGATGTTGTACGTAATAAGTTATTTGCTTATTTGGATATTAACTGAATTATCAATTTTTCCTATGATAAATATAACAAATTATTTAGAATAAAAAGAATAGGTATATTTATTATATATTTTTTTGGGTAAATTTTATGCATCAAGCAGAAAGATAATTTTTATGATGAATGAGTAACATTAAACAATTTAATAAAATTAAATTTGAAAAATTCTTAAAATTCTGCAAAATAGTATATGATCTGATAAAAGTATAAATTGTAAAACATACAAAACCTATATTCTTGTTGTATTTGACATATGTATATTGTCACTATAGATATTTGTATAGTCAATAAGTTGTCACTATAGATGTGTCACTACTTATTGATAGTGACAACCTTATCCACAATTCTTGTTACTAATAATTATACAATGACAAGTTCGAAATTGTTGTCACTCAATTTATATTTTTTGCGACTGCTTTAAAAATTGTTAATCTTGTTACTAATGTTATATTTTCTTTGTAGTGCATGTAGATCTGATTCGTCGGGTCCATTGACTCGGCTTAATAGCCCTAGATGGAGGGACACTTCGGTTTGTCTAGGAATGGTTGTACAAGAGGTCAAAATTTATGAATAATGCCTCATAATCATCTGGTTTTCGTTGTGGGCGGCTTCAACATCTTTGACGTATGTATTGATGTCAGCTTAATTATTCGATCATTAGACTTTAGAGGACAAGTGAAGACTGCACAACCTCATATCAACAGTTAAAGATATATTTTACGGCAACATTCATACCAAATTATTGTACATGTGGAAAATACATATGCAAAGATATAGACCTAATTACTATAAGCATGCTGAAAAGTATATGAATATTACAAGACTATTGCTAGATTAAGAACATTAATATATTGTTAATTAACCTTAATTTGTACATATATTAGGACAACCAATTTGTACAGGACTGTTAATTAACCTTGATTTTTATATAACTATATATATTATTTGATGATGTGTGTGGAAAATTTGCTTTCTTAATAATATTGACGCTTATGCATAGTACGGAATAATCTTTGTAACTTCATAAATAGTTGGTAAAAATGCATGTGCGATTGTAACTTCATAAATAGGTGGTAGAAATGACTAAAACATTTGTCATCACTTTTGACTGTGACAAATGATCTTTTTTATAGTGAAAAAAGTTAGTCTTTTACATGAATTACAGTTATTTACTATGATTTCTAGTTATAGTATTTAATATTTATATCCAATAGTAACTTTTTTCAAAAATGCAATGAGAACTCATACGAACAAAATTGAAAATTGATAATGAAAACAAAATCAAAGAGATACATTTATAATTCTGACCCAACAGGAGGGGGTAATCACAAATTACTCAAATAAAGCAAATGAAAGTCGTTAATTCAATCTTACTGATTGAGAGATTGTGAAATTTACTAGAAATTAAAGCAACCTCAATCTTACTAACGAGATAAGAAAGTTACATGCAATAATGTAATTTTAAATCTTATTCCCTTCATATTCTTCATCACCATCGCCAACAAATCTCTTCCAGAACCAATGCTCCTTCCAGATTTTCTCCATTTTTTCAATCGGCACATCCTTAGTCTCCGGCAGCAAGACGTAGACGAAACCCGACATCAACGCCACCCACACCGCGAAAAAGAAGAAAATTCTAGCCTTGAAATAGCATAGCATTGCTAGGAATGTCTGAGCAACGATGAAGGTAAAGAGAAAACTTGTGGCAACGTTTATACTTTGTGCAGCTGACCTTATTTCTAGTGGAAAAATTTCACTTGTAACTAGCCATCCCAATGGACCCCATGACAGTCCAAAACCAGCAAGGTATATGCAAATCAAGACTAGAAGTGAAATACTGTATCCCTGGCTCAATTGGCCTTGATCGCCTAATTTTGCTGCCATTATTCCTCCAATGATCATTAGTGGGACGAACATTTGAATTCCGCCTACATGGAATAAAGCCCTTCTGCCTACTTTGTCGACTATCAACAACGACAAGACGGTTGTGCACATCCCGGCTATTCCAGTGACCACGGAAGACAAAAGAGACGCGCTTACCCCAGAGCCAATTGTTCGAAATAGTAATGGAGCATAGAATGCGACAACGTTGATACCGGTTACTTGTTGGAAGAATGGAATAGCTATAGACATCACTAGTTGAGGCCTATATTTTCTTTGAAAAATTTTATTAAAATGGTGTTCCACGGTTTTGGAAGCATTGCTTGCTGCTACTAGATCGTCGAATTCTGCTTCGACATCATTGGTGCCTCGGATTTTCTGCAGCATTCTCTTGGCCTTTTCGTAATTGCCTTGCTGAACAAGACTATTGGGTGTCTCTGGAAGGAATGGTGCCGATATGGTCATAATTGAGGCAGGAACCGCAGACAATGCAAGTGAAACTCGCCATCCCCACCCTCCTTTGATTTTTTCTATGCCGTAGTTAAGGAGATAGGCTATCAGAATTCCACTGCCCAAACATACTTGGAAACCAGAGTTGAAAGCTCCTCTGTGTTGTGGGGGTGCCATTTCCGAGAGATATAAAGGGACTGACTGCAAGAAATTGAAGGAATGTGAACAACATCCATGCATGTCGACGCAATAATTTAAAATTTAACTCAAATCAGATTTGATCGGATTTGAATGAATAATACGACAAATATAATGCATTCGAAGTGTGTTTGGTGTAAAATTCAGGAAAAAGTGTAATTTATCACCCTGTAACACTAAAATCATTGCCTTCCAACGTATAAGTATGCATTGCTGATCATGACTCCAAAACAAATCCAATTAGCTCACACCAAAGTCTCGCATGACGACGACCAGATTGTAAATCAATATCATCACATTGTAAAAAAAAATTAAAAGCTTGTGGGAGTACTGAAAAATTCTCAAATTCTTCTATAAACAAACACCAAAAATAACTACCTATTTCAATAGAGTTATAAATATGATCATTACTTAAAATAATGACCCTGTTAAATAATTTGTAAATTAAGGGTGAGTATGATGATGAATCAAATCATAAAATCAAAATTAATTAACCAACAATAAATTGAATATTAAAATAATTAAAATATTGGAACCAACATAAAATAAGAAAGAATTTTGAAGTTCATTTTCAATAATATATTGCATTTTATATTTCAATTAATTTATACATGTCATGTGTATAGAATTCATAAATATATATTTAAAAGATATAATATACATTTGATATGTATATACTGAATAGAAAATACGAAATATAATATCATTTTGCACTAGATGATCTGAACAAGTATATACAAGATTTTAATTATTTATATAATAATATTCCATCCAACCCATAATAAAGACTGCTTTATGATCCAAATCAGAATATTAAACACGAGTTGAAATATTGAAAGTTATTTATATCTTTTATCATAACACAATTGAGAAAAATATTCAACAATAATGGTAAAATATATATTACAGTATCCCTTGATAAGTACATAAAAATATACATGAAATTATTAAATAAGGAGTAAAATTAAAAATTATATAATTTTTTTTGTTAGTATTAGTATTTTTCGTCTAGACCCTAATGAAATAGTATCAGGTATAGAGGAAGAATTTTTGAAAGGGTGTAAGTTATTTTCAAAACTTTTTTAAAGAAAAGTGTAATTTAGGCGGACCCAAATATAATTAAGGGGCAAAATCTTTTTTCGGTACCGTTAGAAAATGTTATTCTCATTTTTGGTACCATAATTGTCGCGAGTTTGGATTTTGGTATCATTAAACCCAAAAATAAACCTTTTGGTGTCACATAAAATCATGTGCAGCGCACATGACTTTTATGCTCCATTAACTGCCGTTAACCCTGCTATTTTGGAGGGAAAAGGCACGTGATGCTGAGACAAAAGGAGGAAAAATTGACATAAGTTAGGGCTTCCAGGATCTCAATTTCATTTCCCCTTCATTCTCTTTCCCCACTTAATTTTTTTTCTCATCTTTTGACCAACTTTAGCCACAAACTATAAGAACATTGTTTTTTAGGAGGTAACAACCGTTAACATCCACGTGCGAAGCACATGGCCTCTGCCGTTAACTTGAGACCAAAAAGGCGTATTTTTTAGTCTAATGGTACCATAACCCAAACCCGCAACAATTATGGTACCAAAAACGAAAATGACCCTTTTTAACAGGATCAAAAATTTCTTTTACCCAATAATTAAGCTCGAAAGTTAAAGAAAAATGAGTGTTTGAAAAGGAGTTAGATAATCCATATATATTGCCAAGTTACCTGGTTGGTAAAACCAAACCCTATTCCAAGCAGAAGACGACTAAATATCAGCATGTAGATGTTGCTCGCTGCGCCACCAAGCGCAGAACCGGCGACAAATGCAGTTCCACCAATAAGGATCGATGCTTTTCGTCCCAAGGCCCTCGTTATTGGGGAGGCAAAGAAAGTAGCAACAAGTCCAGATATCAAGAATGAGGAGGTGAAAAATGTCAGCAGTTGGCTATTGAATTTGCAGTAGTTGCTAGTCATAATTTCTTCATTCATCTTTCTGTAAATCTCCGGAAAGAATTTCTTCAAAAATGGTTCCATGGAGGCCACTCCACCTTCATACAAACGAATTAGATTGTAAACCTTAAAAAAACATGCATGCAATAATAGAACAACAGTGGGAAAAACTACCTGTTACTCCAGTACCATAACCAAAGATTAGTCCTCCAAGTGCTGCAACAATAGAAGACAGCACAACAAACCATGTAATCTTCCCATTATATTGCACAACTTCACCCATTGATTTCTCCTAGGTACAATGTATAGCAAGGGTGAGGAAGGTAGATGGCTTTTTTGAAAGGAATCAAAGGTTTGAGATTGATATGTAGCTTACTAACAACACTTCTATTTATAGAGTGTTGGAAAAATAACAAATGATAATTCATATAATTATTCTATAAAAAAAATTCGCATATAGTTAAATAATTATGTGCAGACATATAAAATTATATAGGCACATAATGGGAAAATTTCTTTTTCGATACCGTTAAAAAAGATCATTTTTATTTTTTGTGCCACAATTGTTGTGGGTTCGAATTTTAGTATCATTAAACAAAAAATAAGCATTTTCTGTCTAATAAAATCATGTGCGACACACATGAATGTTATGCTCCGTTAACTATCATTAACTCCATCATTTTGGAGGAAAAAGGCATATGATGCTGCGAAAAAGGAGGAAAAATTGACATAAGTTAGACTTACAATATCCCAATTTCATTTCCCCTTCATTTTCTTTCCCCACTTCATTTTTTTCTCATCTTTTGACCAACTTTAGCCACGAACTATAAGAACTTTTTGTTTTCTTTTTACAAAAATGAAAATATTAGAAAATTCTTATATCAATATATATAATAAATAGTTATAAAATTATAATTATTTTTATTTCAGATAATTTCTCGGATCAATTTTATTATTTTTAAATTTAAATTAATTATTTGATCTAAAATATATTAATTTTTGAGAATAAACTATTAAAATTAAATTTATTTTGAATAAAAGTATTAGATAAATTTTATTTTATTAAATAACAAATTAATTTTTAAATTATACTTATTTACTTTAGAGATAAATATTAGAAATAAAACTAAAATTTATTTCTTACTTTTTTGGTCAAAATTTACTAAAATATTTTTATAATAAATAATAATTTAATTTTAAAAATAATTAAAATATGATAGAATTTATTTAAATTAAATAATTATAAATTATAAACTATTTTATTATTTATATTAAAAATAAACTTTCTAAATTTTTTTTAATTTTTTAAAAATAAAATTTTATTTTTTATAATTTATGGTCAAAATTTATTAAAATTTTTTTTAAAAAAATAAAAAATTAATTTAAAAAAGTAATAGTTGCTAGATTTACCTGGAATGTAAATAATTTTAATTTAAAAATTAATTTAAGAAAATATATCTAATACTTTTATTCAAAAAATAAATTTTAATTTTTATAGTTTGTAATCAAATATTAATATATTTTCAGATAAAATAATAATTTAATTTCAAAAATAGTAAAAAAGATCTTAAAAATTATTTGAAATACAAATAATTATAATTTTAGAGCTATTTTATTATATATATTAAATAAAAATTTTCTAAATACTTTATTTTTATAAAAAATAAAAAAAATTATAATTTGTGTCAAAGTTGGTCAAAATATCTTTTTTCTTTTAATGGTACAAAAAAATATGTCTTTTTTTATTATTTTGGTATTATTAAACATGACTTTGGAAATTAAAGTCATGTGAGTGAGTAGGAGGTAACGACTGTTAAGACCCACGTGCGAGGCACATGGTCTCTGCCATTATCTTGGGACCAAAAAGACGTATTTTTGGGTTTAATAGTACCAAAACCCGCACCCACAATAATTGTGGTACTAAGAATGAAAATGACCTTTTTTAATGGGACCAAAAAAGAATATTTGCCAGGCACATAATTGTGAATCAAATTAACTTTAAGCAACGAACATATGTCGATCCACGTATCCGGATCGACTCGTCTTTCTCTCGTTGATATCAGATCACATCACGAATATCTTCATGACCCCCACCTTGGATCTTGTTCCAAATATTATGGAAATCATGAACACGCCTTACTCACCTCTGTAGATTACTACCAAAGTAACCCATTCATTTACATACCTCAAATGCAAGGAGTATATGGAGTCTATAGTGAATCCCAGTACATAATTGGAAGACTATCAACTTATCTTAGATAATGTTTATCCAAAGAAGTCCTTATTCCAACATGTATTTGGGAGACTCAAATTTCATCTCAAATATGGATGTATATTGGGTCATGGGTTTACTAACCCGATCCAGTATTCAACATAGAGCTTAGCATGCATGCAACAGTTCTATCTAATTCTAGAATCAATCTCATGATTACACCAATACCAATTATTTAAAGTATACGCGTTACGTGTATAAAGATTAATACATCACTTACTTTATCTAATGGAAAGATTTTATTATACTACAAGAAAATGGCTCAATAGCCACATAAAAATTGATGCTAAAATTAGCATCAAACTAATTAATAAGTGAAACTTTCGTTGTTGATTTAATTTTTATTTAATATATATTTTAAACAATATGTTGCTAAATTCATTAGCAAATAAATTTCTTGTAATAATATAGATTAACAACGAAAATTTTACTTGTTAATTAGTTCAATATCATTTCTTTTTTAATTATTACTATTGAATTATTTTCTTATAGTATTACAAAAATGACGTGTTTGTTTTGAATACTACCTAACTATCAAGAGGATTAGCTGCCAAGGGTATCTATCCAACAATGAAATCCTTTTAGATTCAACTTTAAACATGCTTCAACCTAGAATAGTTGGTGAGGAACATTATGAAACTAAGCAAAGAGTTAAGCAAACTTGACAACTTCCCCCTCTTGCCGCCTACCTACTTGTGTTCTAGCTCGATTGGAGGTTAAAACTGTGGTCCGGCTGAAAAAGATATAATATGACTGATGTATACTTAGAAAACAGTGACTAACCACAACAAATATTCGTACTTAAAAATTTTAAATCCGAATCAGGTTTGATTGAATTAAACTATCACAGAACAAATATATTATATTTGTTATGTGATTATTGATTACTTTCATAAATTATACACCAATCACACGATAAATATATTATACTTATCATATAATTGATTAAAGTCTGATTGAGCCAATCTGAATTAAAATTTCCCACAAAACAAGTGCTGTCGCTTGCACGTAGCCTCGTTGCTTTTAATATGTGGCCACTCTTCTATTGCTTTTTCTTTCTTTTTTTCTCCCCATACAAAAATTTGACAACTAACTTTACTACCTCAAATAATTGCATTAGTAGGCCCTCCGAAATATAAGAAATTAATCTGGAAATTCGGGCAAAATGGGAACCTCGCTGCTATAAAATTTGGACAGGAAAACTTTGTAAGTTGTCTCTATCCATTTTTTGCTAATAATAATGATAATAATTCAGAGGCTATCATAAAGATGATGAGGCACCTGCACATAGAATATACTTTCGTGGCAAAACTGATACAAAAATTCCTCCAACTTATATGAAATTACAATTTCGATCTTAAAATGCAGTGTAGGTTGTAATATTAGTCTCATACTTTTTAAAGTAGCTAATATTAGTCCTACACTTTGAAAAAATATCAAAAAATGAGTCTCATCGTTGTAATATTATTCCCACATATAAGAAAAATGTTACAAAGTTAGTCCGATATTTTAGAAAAATATTGCAAAGTTAGTCCTAAATTATGTAATTTTTTACGATGAAATTAACTTTGCAATACTTTTCTAAAGTGTGAAACTAATATTAAATACTTAAAATTAATATATATAATTTTACAAATCATTTTATATTCTGAGACCACAAATACAATTTTCTCTCCAATGTATAGTCCTCATCATGGTTTGGCACAAAATTCAAACTAAAATCACTTTTCTGCATGCTTTTCAAAGAAAGAAGGGCCAAGCAGCCATGTGTTACAAGTATGAGCAGCTTATGCCGATGAAGATGGCTTTCTCAAATCGGTTAACTGTGCAACCACTAGGAAAAAAATATATTATATTACCACAAGAAAATAAGTTAATAACAATAAAAAAAATTGATGCTAAAATATTGAGCTAATTAATAAATAAATTTTTTGTTGCTTATTTCATATATATTTTGAATAATTTGTTGGTAAATTTATTAGTAAATAAGTTTTTGTGTTAAATAATTTAGATTAGCAATGAAGATTTTACTTTGCTAATTAACTCAATGCTGAATTTTTTTTCCATAGTTAATCAAGCTAATTTTTATAGTATATTTGGCTACAGTTTCAACGACTGTGGACTAATATTCTTGTTAAATAATTATTATCAATCATTATTAGGTAAAATTAATGTATAAAAGCTTAGTTTATTTACCATGAAAAATATTTTTGTCATGTCAAATTTTAGCTATACTTGCAAAATCATGACCAATAATCCTTGTATGATCGTGGTTAATAACTATTTATGATAATAATTTACTTCTAATCATGAAATTAGTCATAATTAAATGTTATACTTCTTGTGTGAACGCATACTGGATATAGTTAATTAGTTATTTTGATTATGTAATAATTAAATTAGTATTGATATATTTTCGGCTTTGCTGCAATTTGTGTCATGTAATCATATGTCTTTGGCTTTTTTGTCTTTTAAAAAGTAAAATTTATTATTTTTATAAATTTTGAGGATTTGTAGATGTATTTTGCCGTAATTTAAAGTTTAGCCGGCACAACTATATGGGTAAATAACGTTTGTCTTCAAATTTATTTGCAGGCAAAGTCCTCGGCCAGGCCCATATCACACGTTTAATCAAATTATGAATATATATATATAAAGATGATAATAACTTTATATTTATGAAAAAAAAAAGTCTATTAACTATTGGCTCTCATTCAATTTTAGTTCACTAATTGTGATAATTATCATATTTTATACATTATATTTGAAAATTTCTTCAATTAAGTTTAATTTAGGATTTTGATGTCAAATTTTCAGCTAATTGAACATAAATTATTGTTATGTCAATTAATTGCTTATTTATCCGGCAAAATAAGCCATGTCATTGTCTAAAGTGGCTAATGAATACACTGAACATTTTAATGGCATAATTGAATTTAAATATATACATAATTATAAAATAAAATTATTTATATAATTTATATATTTAAAAAAAAAATTCCTACGCTCCCCTCCCCTTCCTCCGCTGCCACCAGTAGAGGGGGGGACGCACCATCGCCCAGCGCACAACTAGGAGATGGCAGTCGCAGACTAAAATACAAACTAAAATACCATATTTAATATCATCTAAAATTAAAATATGAGATATTAACTAATAATTCTAACTTATAGTGAATTTTAAATATTTATTTTAAAAAAAGTATCAAAACTTACTAAATTATTGCTTAAGGTTGTTTTTAAATAATATATATAAAAATATTGTATTTTATTATTATATAAACTTAAAATATGAGATATATTGATTAATAATTTTAATATATAGTGAATTTTAAATATAAATTTGAATATAATATTGAATATGTACTTAAATAATATTTATAAATAAAAAAATTAAAAAAAAAAAGAAAAAAGGAAAAAGCTCGCGAGCTCCCGAACATAAAGCACCAAGCTCGAGCTCGACTAACGAGCGCTTAAGCTGCCTTGTAGACGTTGCATTTATTCAGAGCCTTCCGTTAATTCTTGCGTTCTGTATCACAAATATATGATATATATCTGCTATCCATACAGAATTAACCATATATTTCAAAGAATATTTTGTTTGGATTCATATGAATTTGGATGCACTCTTCCCACATTAACTTGACTACACAGTTCATGCATGGTCCCCAAAAATAATAATTAGCCCATGAAAGTTGATGAGCTTAAGCTTTCCATGATAGGAAGTATTCAGATGCATCTTTGTTCTTACCACAAAGAGATTTGTTTGGATATATACGGAGTGTAGCCAACAAAACTTTTCCCTTTTCGCATTCTGGAAGTCAATATTATAGTATTTTTTTTATGAGTTCTCTTCCCTTTATATAATTGATTTTTGATTGATTTGGAAGAATGAGTTGCTGTTATCATGAGTTTGTCGAATTCTACTTGGACATTACCAGTTCCCCCGAATTTAGTTACTTTTTCTTAATTGTGGGATTGGGATATTCTAGTTCACATCTCTAGAAAAAATTTAATATATAATTATAATTAGTTGTCATGATTATAAATAAATATCTACAGTAAACAGTTATTAATCATGACCACACAATGATTATTGGAAGTGGCTTTGTCAGATGTGGCTACAACATTCGTCAGGATGAGAATAATTTTTATAGTGGATAATCTAAATTTTTGCATCAGTTTGTACTTAACCATAGTTAATAATTATTGTTACCACGACTTTTTAGTCCATACCCAATAAAATTGTAGTCGATAATAAATTTTCCTCTAGTGAATCAAATCCAGTGATTAAGGCCTAAGCCCGTTATACAAAGAGTAAAATATATTTGTCTAGTGATTGATATAATTCAGGTTGAGTATTCAATCACATAAAAAATATATTACTTTTGCTATATAATTTATTAGAATAATCAAATTTAATTTGAATAAGAATTTACATAAAATTGTTCAAAATAAGGCGGCTAATTAAATGTTGGGAATATATATATATATATATATATATAATATAGTCATCTTAAAAGGTGTTGCTCTTTAATAATTTCTTTTTCTTTTTTATTATAATTTTGGTTTATCATCTTATCTCAACATGAAAAAGTGAAAAAAGGTAGTTTTGGTAAGATCAAGAAGAACAGTATGCATTGAGATGCAAAATAAAAGTATAATGATATAATTGATGTATACATTAAACTTTAGGTAAGATATAAAGCGTAAGGACGATAATTAATATGTATTAGAAAAAATATGATTTTTTTATTACGATTAATTTTATAGCCAAAGAAGAAAATTGTAGCAAATAGAAATAAATAATGGTTTCGCAATGGCCATTGGCCGTTGTTTCTGCAAGTGTCTTAAAAATATTAGCCATGACCAAAATCATGCCAAATATTTTGATTACGACTAAAAACCATGACGAGTATTAATTAACTATGGTAAATATTTAATTTTTTGCTTTAGTTTAATTTAACTATGACTAATTGTATTGATTTACAATGATTTTTAAGCGTTGTCATTTATAGTGTGGTGAAAATTTAAATTCTTTTCTTTTTAAGTTGTAAAAATACGTCTTTTATATGTTTTAAGAAAAAAAGTATTACAAATATATATTTATTTTTTCAGATTTAATTAATGATATTAAAAGTATATCACTAAAGCTAATAGGATTTATTTCACTCATTGTCTGAAATATAATAATAAAAAAAATCAAAACATATAATACATTATTTGTTGGATCCCATATCTAATTAAAGCCTCTTTTGTACATACCTTTTCAGTCCCCACTCCATGAAAGATGGATCCATATCATCAAATTTGGTTGCATAATTCTAAAGGCCCCCTCAATTTTGGCTAAATTACAAATTGTAACTCATATGTGAATAGTTATTATGGAACCCCCTTTGGAAGTATTACTAAAATCGGTTATCCCATTAGTCTACTTTACTATCTGGCATGCCAAAAGCTTCAACAGAAGAAACTGAAAATCATGCCCGAAACGGGTCTAAAAAGGTATATGGTTAAATTTATTTAAAACATCTTATGATGTTTTTAAAATTTATAAAAAATTTCACTAAAAAAATTAATTATTTCTTAAGCAATAAATCACCACTACGTAAACATCGTCGTAAATTACTACTATTTACCACGGTTAGACAAAATTGATGTGAATTAAATTTTAATTAGAGTTAATTAGCATCCGTTATGATTTTACTTATAAATGATCAAAATATATGCCACAATTTTTATCTGTATAAAATATTTTAGCCTTGCTTATAGGAACAACCACTAAGAAAAATAATTATTGACTGCAGTTTTAATAGCAATGGACTAAAAATCGAGGTAGTTTGACGATGAAATTTTGAAACGACAATATAATGAATGCCAAAGTTCTTACAAAATTGGCTTTCTTATAACAAAATGTATTAATTAATATAAAGTAGTTGAATTTCAGTAACAATTATATCAGTTAATTACAAGAAATTGAATTTGCTTACAGAAAGTAAATTTTGGTATCAGTCTATGCTGTCAATAAACGTCTCCGTTCACTATAATGGAAATATTAATTGCTTCTATTTAATAGTACTTTCTAGCTAGTTTCAATTTTTAATTAGTTCATAATGTTTTATTATTTTCTAGGGTTAATTACAAAAGTCTTTTTTAAAGTTTGACATAAGTATGAATGCTCTTTCATTATTTGAAAAATTATCAATACCTCTCTCATTTAACGGCCGTCTAACAATTAGCTCATATATTAGTCTTCATTAGGTTTTCATCCATTTTTTGTGGTGAACTGACTAAAATGCTATTATGGAAATTTTATTTACTTTTTAAAATTTTTTAATTTTTGTATGAACTAAGTAGAGAACTGTTTTATAATTTTACATAATTTCATCAAATATAAAGAAGACATTTATAATTTATCAAATAATAAAAAATATTTATAATTATGACAAATTTAAAAAAAATTGTTGTAATTTACCCGATTTAAAAATATGGGGTTCTTTCAGATTTTGAGGATAGAGAACTGCCTGAAGTAATCATTCGACAAGCAATCTGTTCTTCCCACATTTGTCTGATCACTTTTTATTATTCAATTTCTAGGTGTTGACTTGAAGAAGAGCTGCTCAAAGTTGGAGAAAAAAAGACTGAACCTCACTAATGGCTATGGTAAGGAATTAAGTATTTAATGTTTAGAGCATCTACTGATTACTTGCGGAATAATTATAATTTTGGGTCTCATATATTGTTATTAATTTGTTTTCAGTCCTTCAACATATTAAAATTTTATTTTAATCCTTCAATTTTTAAAACATTAACAATTTCGATTTTTAAACCTAATTAGTAATTAATAACCATTCTATCCTGTCAAAAGAAACATATAATCCAACTATTTTTTTTGTATGCTAGCCCAACATACTTCCAAAAATAAAATTAAGTTTCCATAAATTCATATATTTTTTTGACCGCCTTGTTTCTGGGTATTTCAAGTCCTCGGTATTCCTAAGTAGAGTGGTTGGAGAAAGTTCATAAAACCAAGGACTTGGAATACCCCAAGAACAAAAGGATCAAATAAAGGTATCACTGGAAGAATTAAAATATTTAACTAAGGTTAATTATCGTGATTAACAATGAATAGTCGTAGCAAATAGTTATTCACCACGTCCGCACAACGATTGTTGGCCGTAGCTTTTGCTAAGGTGGCTAAAACAACTCTTAGTCATGGCAAATAATTTTTTCATATTGACAAAGCTAGTTTAGTCATTTACCATGATTTTTAACCACAGCCATTAATATTGTAGCCAACAGTAGTTTTTTTTCTAGTGTATGAATTTATGGAAGCTTAATTTTATTTTCGGAAGTATGTTGGATCTGATCATGAGCATAGAGAGATAGTTGGACTACATATTTTCTTTGCAAATGGCAAATGGTCATTAATTAGGTTTAAGGACCGAAATTGTTAATATTTTATAAGTTGAAGGAGTAAAATAAAACTTCAATATATTTAGAGACTCAAAATGAATTAGTAGCAATATATGAAGACAAAACTGTAATCATCCCGATTACGTACACAATTACTTGGATACTATTAATTTATTCATGTTGAAATTAGGATATTGTATTTCTTGTCAAGTTAACTTATTAAATTTGTAATATATGGTAGTGATTTGTAAGATGGTGTCTTTATTGAATTCTTGAAAGTAGGTTTATAAGTATTTTTCAAAAGAAAAATAATAAATCACTAAAATATCTATTATTGACAAATCGAATTTCTCACAATAAGTTTTTGTGACAAATTTATTATTATAAATAAATTTAAAAATATTATTCATTTTGAGTTTTAGTGAGGACACTAAATTATCATAATAAGTATTCGTGATAAAAATATTATTACAATCATACTTTTGGTAATAAATATATTTTCTTTTGTAACAACAGCATAAACTTTTGTGAAGACAAAATAATTCCTAGAATTGAACTATTGCTAGGAATTATATTTTGCTATGAATACATTTATGACGACAAGTCAAGTTTGTTATAAGAACATTCGTAACTACAAATTTTCGTTACCAAAAGTACTTTTGCATGAAAATCTGACATATAATAATGAATTTTTTATTTATTACGAGGCGATCTGCCTATCATTTTTTTTACGATCTGGAGGAGAACCCAATCCCTCACTATTACCATAATGAGAGGCCATTGTTCATCGCAAAATTTTAGCATTTCAATCACTATCCAAACATTTTTTTGAATTTTTATATCTCTCAAATGACTTTAGTTAATTTCATAACTTTTGTAGTTTTTCGTTTAGACTTCATATTTTACTAGATTATTACTAGGATTTTAGGTTATATATCCGGTCGAATTTTGTGGGTTTTTGAAATAATTTAAAATTTAGCCCGTTTCAGGCATATTTTACTTAAATTAATTATGATGTTTTGTTTTAAATACCTTGAGCATTCTATTATGATAATTCACTCTACAATACCCTCAATTTCGAATTTTCAAAAATATTAGAGACGTGTTCTTTATTTATTCTTTCAATTAGTTTTGGTTCCACTCCATCACTCTCATTTTTCTTTTGGTATAAAGGTAGCTGGAAACTTGTGGAAACAAAATTCACATGGTAAGGATGTGCTTTTTAACAATTGTGGCCTTCAACAAATATGGTTACTCGAAGAAGACATGTCATCTCAGCAAGTACTTTAGATAATATTTTTAAAAAGTGTGGGGCAAAAAATTAAATAAAAAAAGATTCTGCTTTCCATCCCGCAACTTGAAAAAAGTTCAAAGAAATTTTACTAAAGAAAAGAAAGAACAAAGATTGCATTATTGGTATTCATTAAAAGACAAAGGAGAAATACAATTTATCTTCCTGTGATATGACAAATGGAAAAAAATATCATGTGGAAAATAGGATGGTGGAGTCAACAACTTTTACTCCTCTACTTTACGAAATTTTCAAAATTAAAAATAAAATCAACAGATTTGAACATTTGGTTTACGGGATTTTTAAAATAGCCCCAAAATTGAGAAAATTTATCATATTTAATCATATGTCCAAGTAATTTTTAACTTAATAAAAAAGTAAATGATATAATTATTTAAAAAAATATTTTATAAAAATTATGTACATATATAAAATGTGTCACGTACATTAGTGTATATAATTAGTTGCCATTTCTTATCATTAATACCCTGAAATAGGTTGAGAACCCCATTTGAAATTTGTGGGTCTTTGGATTTTTGTGGGGAATTATTTGCTTTTCTAAAATTAATTACATGGCGCTTGTGGTACTTTAGCTTTTTATATGATAATATATATTCTGGTATGTCATATGCATGTACGATATGATATATATACTTTAATACCAACAGATATTGTTTACATATGTTCTGTTTGGTACTATCTTAGTTGCAATAAATTAGGGGTGACAGATAAAGTCAAGCCAGCTCGATTTTGAGCCAACTCGAGCTCGAGCTCGAGCTCAACTATGCCTATTAATAAGCTCGGAAGCTTTTTCTATTTATTTATTTATTTATATATATTTTTATTTTTGAATTTTTTATATATTAAATTTTATATTTTATATTTGATCAATTTTATAGTCAAAATTGACCATATATTATAACTATTAATCAATATCATATATTTTATTTTGGATAATAATAAATTTATGGTACTTTTATTTACCCATTTAATCTTTATACAAAAATAAATTTAATCAACAACTTAGTAAATTATAATATATTTTGAAATTAAAATTATTATTTAATATGACATATATAAACTTTATGTTATATTTTAATATATATTTGTATTACGTTACACTTTTTTTAAATTGACAAGTAATTTACTTATGATTTTTTTTTTTATCTATTTTTGAGTTTTATATTATTATCAGGATACATACTATACATTATGCAATCTATTTTATTATTTATAAATTTATATCAAAATTTAGTGATTCATATGAATTAATCTAAAAATAATGATAATGATAATAATAGTGATGATTGAACAATTTTAATTATTATTTTATTATATATATAATGAGATAAAAAAATTTAATCAATAATTGTGGTATCTTAAAATTTGAACACCGGATTCACACCAAATTTATATATATATATAAGACCGTGTCTATTAGATCATATCAGACATTTGTTTTGAAATCACATGGCCTGATTCTATGATATACACCGACTTGAATGATTATTCTTATGTTTCGAGTACGATATCTTGACATCCGTATATCCAATAAGTCTAAAACTTTAGCAAGTGTATTTTTCTGTGAGTTTGATCATATCTAACGGTCTGATCTGAATTTTAATGGTCCGATTAACCCATGTTGTTCAACAATGTAAGATGATAGTTATATCAATACAATACTAACATTTATAAATATATAAATTTACTGCAGATTGTGAACATATATTAATCTCAACTATAAATTTTTTTTATGTATTTTAATTGCATTATTTCAGATAATTGATACTTTCCCAATAACTTTAAACTGTTCAGAATAATTATTTTTTTGTACAATTTACTAATTATATTACTACTAAACTAATAAGTAGTTTATATTTATAACAATAAAATAGAATTTCATACTATATTTTGGTATATTTATAATATAGTATACATTATACAATCTATTTTATTACTTATAAATTTATGTAAAAATTGGTGATTTCTATAATTTAATATAATAATAATAATAAAAAACAAAAAAACAAAAAAATAAAAAAAATAAAAAATAAAAAATCAGTTTGAGCTCGAGCTCAACATATAGGAGTCGAGCTCGAGCTCGAGCTTGAACTGGTTGAGCTCATAGCTCGAGCTCAAAATTACAGAATCGAGCTCGACTCGTTGCCACCCCTACAATAAGTGTTGCATATAACAATGACTAGAGAAAAATTATCATTGACTATAATTTTATTTATTATATATAGACTAAAATTTTGATGTATAATTATTTTAATTACGGTTAAACAAAAATTGATGTAAAAACTTAAATTCCCATCATGAAAACTACTTTTACCATGGCTATGAGTCACAACAATTAATGTTTTTGTCATAATTTTTAGGCATGACAAATTAAATGTTTTAGCCACACTCGCAAAAATAACGGTCACCAACCATTGTGTGACCGTTATCAATGACCACTTACTATAATTATTTATTTTTAACCATAACAGTTAACCATGATTAAATATTAAATTTCTTGTAATGAACTATAATATTAAAAAGTTTGAGAACATTAATTTGGTGAATTTTAACACGTCCTATATATAGAAAAGGACAATACAATCTATCTTGCATTAGTTTGAATCATTACTACAAAAAACATGTCCATAGCAACGGCAATCAATATCATAAAAAATCCATCACAAAACTTATGGCACTACAAGAAAATATATCATTTGTTACAAAATAATAAGTGACAAAATAAATATGTCATTGATTAAGTATATTAAGTGACAATATTTTCCTTTTTCACTATTATCTATCACAAGGTTCATCTCATATTGATATAGTGACAAGGAATTATTTTTTGTCACTTAAAAAATTTTATATAATAAAAAAAAATTAACTTTCCATCCATAAAGTGACTATGAAAACTTTCTTGTCAGTTTATATTTTTTATGTAGTGACAACTTCTAATTTGTCACTTTAAAATTTTAATATATGTAGTGACAATTTTATTTTTTTGTCACTTGAAATTTTTTTAATATATTGACAACATATAAGTTGTCATTTTAAAGTTTCAATAGAGTGACAAGTTTTACTGTTACGTTAACTTAATTCTTCTTCCATTCTAATTTTGATGACATTATCAAAATGTCAAAGACTAATGCTATGAAGCCTAAGAGGCAAAGAATTTCTGTAAGATATCTCGTCTGACTCTTACACTTGACTTTTCTGATTGAGATCAAGTTTAAGTTGTCTGATTAGTTCTAATTGTGTTCAAATAACTGCAGCGTAGGGGTCAATTTTTTTTTAACAATGTTTCCGAAGATAACTCTTTCAAAGTCCGAAGGTATATGGACAGAAGATCATCTCTTAGACAGGTATATCACAAAATTATAGAATCTAACCCGTATGTGGTGTTGACATATATATACATACATACACACACACACACGCACACAGAAACAGACATTTACCATCTACGCAGTGCACCTTGAATATGCATGTGCATGCTTCCTTTATGTTTCACTGTTTTTGGGTGGGGTGTAAGGTGGGATTGGGTGCAGTTGGTGTCTCAGTATTTTACGTGGTATATGGTATGATTAAGGTTTTATTCTCTTCTGAACAGGGAACCCTTGCTCGTCGGAGGTCAAACTTTGAGGCCAATCAATTTTTGGGAGCTGAGGCCGCTAGAGAGGCTGCTTTTGCTCCCATTCCTGGTAGAGCCTTTAAGCAAAGTAGGGCATTGAGTGTGAATAAACCAAGGTAGTGGCAGAGTGTTACTGTGATATTGTGTTTGACTGAATTGTTTGGTATTGAGCTGGTTAGGTGGTGGACTTTGGCATGTGGCCCTGCTTGTCTATTTTCAAAAGCCCGTGGTTGTTGCCCTGGCCCCTGCATTTATTTGTGTAATAGCATAGCCAAAGTAGTTTTGGTTCTGTTGTGGGCAGAAAAGGGATGACCTTCTTCTTCCTCCCAGAAATTGGCTCTGGGATGCACCTTGTTGAATAGTTTTAAACACATTTTGGTCGGCTTGTTTCAGCCAAAGAAAGTTGAGTTGTCATCATATAAGGTGAGTGAGGGTATTTGGAAGGTTAGTACTTAACATAGTTGCAAGAAATTGTTACTAGTGATTCTGATATTCGTAGAACTAATGCTAAAACTTGAGTGATGCAAGTACAAGAGAATTTGCGAGCTGGGCGTTTATTGTAATATTGGTTTGAAATTATTGTAAATTTGTGTGTGTAGTTTCCCACTTTGCCATGAGCCTTCAGCGGAAAGGGAATTATGGAAGAGCAGTTTCCCTGGAAATTGGGGCAAAGATTATGGGAAGAATGATTTAAGAATCTCTCTAATAAGTCAAGAATGTCTATGTGCTTGACTTTTGCTTTAAATGGTGAATTGTCGTTAATTCATGACAGTTGCCCTATGGTGGCTTGAAAATGTTCAGGTTGTGTAAAAAAGTGACAAGAAGTTATTTTTTGTGACAACTTATTTTATGTCACTAAATACAACATATTTGGTGATAATTTATTTTTTGTCACTTGACACAACATAATCAGTGACAAGTAGAAAATCTATAGTGACAAGATTTCTATATTTCAGTGATGAGTTGTATCATCACTAATTCAAAGGGATTAGTGACAACTTTCAAGTTGTTACAAAACGACTAAGAGATAATGTGACATGGGCTTTTTATTGTCACTATATGGAATTAGTGACATAGGTATTGCGACAACATTGTCGCAAACGTTTATTATCATTAAATTTTATTAGCGACAATATTCCAGTATTTAGTGACAATAGGTATTGTTATTAGAATTCTTTTGGTCCTTTAACTTTAGTAATATTAGATTTAATCTTTTATCTATTAATTTTGTGTAGATTTGATCCTTTAGCCTAATTTAAGACTATTTTGTCCTTTTGATGATAAAATTTAATAGTTCATCCTAATCTCTTCAAAGACCCAACATGCTTACGAAATAAAACTAAGTCTCCATAAATTCATACATTCTGTGTGAACATTAGTTATGAGATGCAAAATGAATGAAAATGGACTAAATTTGCTCTTTAAAAAGCTCTGTACGGATAAAATTGTCCGAAATTGTGTCAGAAGACTAAAATTACATATTTCTAAAAATTATAAGACTAAAACTAAAACGCGTAAACTTAAAGGACTAAAATTAATAGCAGACAAATTTAAAGAATTAAACAAATATTTTTTCCCAAATCTGATTTGCCGCAGATTTTTTCAATGGAATACTTTTCTTATATACGTGTTGTATTCATGCATTACGTATATTATGCTAACCAGCGTAAGTATACATATTTGTACGCAAACTTATTTCGCTACTTAATGTATAAAATAAAATTTTCACTAGATTTTGTGTGTCGAATACAATAGCGGAAATGTCCAACTGTAAAGGAATTCCGCAAAATGTACGACAAAGAGATATATAAAGTTGAAAACACATACATTTATTTCAGGCAAACCGAGAAGAAGGTGTTAACATAGAAAACTTTTATATATAATTTCACCGAATGTGTAGTTAACGAATATACTTCGGATAAAACTAATGAAGGTACGTACATACCCCAATCTTATTGAAAGGAAGCGAAACCTACTAGTGGAACTTATGTCCTACTAATAGAGCAAATCAAAGCCCCTTAATCATACTGACAAGATAACAAAGTTTATGAATGAAGTAACTTTAAATCAAGGCCCTTCAGGCTTACTGTTCCCTTCATATTCTTCACCATCACAAACAAATCTTTTCCAGAACCAATGCGCCCTCCAGATTTGATCCATTTTTTCAATCGGCACATCCTTAGTCTCCGGCAGAAAAATATAGACGAAGCCCGTCATCACCACCAGCCACGTTGCGAAAAAGAAGAAAAGTGCAGCCTTGAGATGGCAGAGCATTGCCAAGAATAACTGAGCAATAATAAAAGTGCAGAGAAAACTTACTGCCACATTTATACTTTGCGCAGCTGACCTTATTTCAAGTGGAAAAATTTCACTGGTAACTAACCATGCCAATGGACCCCATGACAACGCAAAACCAGCAGTATATATGCACACAAAGATGAGAATTGAAATGCCGTAGGCTTGACTCAATCCACCTTGATCCCCTAATTTTGCTGCCATAATTCCTCCTATTATGATCAGTGGGACAAACATCATAATTCCGCCTATGCGGAATAAGGCCTTTCTGCCTAGCTTATCGACTACGAACAACGAACAGAAAGTTGAGAGGTTCCCAGATATTCCAATGAACACCGAAGCCATAAGAGATGCACTAACTCCAGAACCAATTGTTAGGAATAGCATTGGAGCATAGAATGCTACTAGGTTGATGCCGGTTACTTGTTGGAAGAATGGAATTGCTATTGACATCACTAGTTGAGGCCTATATTTCCTCTGAAGAATTTTCTTGAAAGGGTGTCTAATGGTTGCAGAAGCATTACTTGCTGCAATTAGATCGTCAAATTCTGCTTGGACGTCATTAGTGCCTCGGATTTTCTGCAGCATTTTTTTGGATCTTTCTTGACTACCTCGTTGAACAAGACTATTAGGTGTCTCTGGAAGGAATGGTGCCGATATTGTTAGAATTAAGGCGGGAACCGCAGTTAATGCTAGGGAAATTCGCCATCCCCAGCCGCCTTTGATCTTTTGTGTGCCGTAGTTGACGAGGGAGGACAATAGACCTCCATTGGCCACACACAATTGGAAACCAAAGTTGAAAGCCCCTCTAAATTGGGGTGGCGCCATTTCTGATAGATATAATGGGACTGACTGCAAGAAATTGAAGATATATATCAACAAATTCTTAAAATTTATGGAAATAAGAAGCATGTTTTATATAAGCTTCATAGTTTGCTTACTCCTCTTACAACATGTTTGGTATGAGAGAAGGTCGATTCCAGAAAGGTCTTATCTATTTTTTTGGTAATTATACTTATATATGTATATATATATATGTAAAAACCTGTATCTTAATTAATCTATATGAATAATATTGTATACATAATAATATTTAAAAATAAAAAATTGAATATAATGTGTATATATATGGTTTATTGATATGTGTAATATTTATAATATGTTCTATGTATAGCGAATTTTATAAACCAAATAGATATAATTAATTAGTATATACGTAAATATATCAATAAACCTAAGCTATATATCTTTTAGATGCAAGTATTATACAAATAATTAATATATGACATATTTAACAAATTGCATATAATGTTTATGGTATATCTCTATATGTTTTCAATTTATGTGTAATATAACGGATATAAGTTCTTCACGGTTCATTAGAAATTATGAATGTAGTGATTAGGAACTTTTCATAGTAAGCAAAAAAAGGTTCTAACCATTACCTATTTAGGGACAAGACAAGAATATGTAAATTAGTTGCACACAATTTCTTTATGTAGTAATGTTCTATCCAATATAAAGAATCCCGCCTATATATCTTTATATAGTCATACGTCAATTTCACTTATTAAGGGAAATAATAGTTTTTGACACGTAATTTATAGGGTCTTTCCACTTTTAGCACTGATTACCAAAAATCATCATTTTTTATCCTATAACTTTAAAAACAAGTAGCATTGTTGGTCAAATAATATATCTCCGTTAGATATATTAATGAAAAAGGTTACGTGATCGTTTAAAGTATGAGAATAAAAGAGTTACTTTACTAAATGCACTCTGTAATTCTATTTTTAAGTAATGTAAGCAAACCACAAAATTTATCCATTAATGATAAAATATTTACCTCAAAAAATATTACTTTTAAGTTTTAATGATTGTATTATTTCTTCACAATAGAACAGTAAACCAAACGAAAAAGGGTCATTTTGTTTGAACATGCATTCCTACTTTATTATTTTCGTTGGTTTTCTTAATTTCGAGCAGTATGATGCCAAATCATGCAACAAAAGTAATGGTAATATGTGCATGTAAATAAAATTAATGGTAGGCTGTAAGATTTGGGCGTTCTTGCTTGTCCTTTGACATAAAAAATAAATAGGTTTTCATGGTATAATCAAGGACAAGCATATATTTAAACCTCCTAGTTTTGGGACGGTTCGTCATTGTTTCAACCTTTTAATTAATAATATCTATATTGTAAAATATGTTCAAAATACAATAGACTACTAATTTTCAAATCAAGTTGATTAAATTCAACTAATTATATATAATAAATAATATTATAATTGTTATATAACAAATATTTTTCTAAAAAATTTGTCGATCAATTATAAGGAGGATGCATAATAAAAGGTGCATGTTGCCAACTATACATGAAAAGGTTTTAGTCAATAAATGTTAGGCTCAGTTCAATTCGATGACTGCGTAATTGATTATGAGAGAATCGATTTTGAAATAATTGATTTTAAGAAAAAGTGATTATGACGTTTGATTCATAATTTCAGTAATTGATTATACAACTGTAAATTTCAAAACTGACCTCATATTAAGCGGTTTTGATATAATTTAATGGGTAGAATAGATAATTAGATAAAATATAATTATGTTAGTCTAAAAGCTACAAAATTGTAGATTTTTTATAAAATTTAATCCCAAAAGCAATTTTGGAAAAAGGGGCCACATGGTAAAAAGAATTACATTAGCACCTAAAATACAGGTTTGTCTTGTTCAATTTCAGGGCTGAAATGCACTTAATTGGTTGTCTTTTAAAAATTCTTGGAACACAATAGAAAACTATAAAACTAAATGAACATGCAAAAATTATTAAAGTGTGATGTAGTTGCTATTTCAATTATATAATATCAAAATGGAATTGAATTTTTAACTATATACTAGAGATATCTTAATTAGATTGATGCATAATAATTAATAGCAAGAAATATTAGATGAAATATTGTATCAATTATTATTAAATAAAATGCTTATTAATCATTTGACATGAATATTTCATATATACATCACATAAATATATGATATAAGCGTTTAATCAGAAACTTGAATAGTACAAATTTTCTCATCAAAACAAAAATAATTTCACAATTATCATCTGTTTTCTTTCTATTGAACTGAAAATAAAAAATTTTGTGTTCAATATTGTCAACTTACCTGGTTGGTGAAACCAAACCCTATTCCAAGCAGAAGACGACTAAATATTAGCATGTAGACGTTGTTTGCTGCACCTCCAAGGACAGAACCCACGAAAAATGCAACTCCACCTATAAAGATCGACGCCTTGCGTCCCAAGGCCCTCGTCACTGGCGAAGCAAAGAAAGTAGCAATGAGTCCAGATACTAAGAATCCGGAGTTAAAAAACGTTAGCACTTGGCTGTCGAATTTGCAGTAGTTGCTTGTTGTCTGTTTTTCCTCATTCATCTTTCTGTAAATCCCAGGAAAGAACTGCTTCAAAAATGATTCCATGGAGGTCACTCCACCTTCACAAAAACTTACATGGATCAGCGTAATAAACATGCATGTCATGAAAGACAAGCTTACATGATTTATGCGAATTTCGATCGACAAACAACTATTATTAAAATAAACAAAATTGCATCATTTTATCCGTAATTAGAAATAGAAAGAACTACGTACCTGTGACGCTGGAACCATAACCAAAGATTTGTCCTCCAAGTGCTGCAATAATACAAGACAGCACCACAAACTTCGTAATTTTACCATTATACTGCACACCTTCACCCATTGATTTCTCCTAAGTTGAGGAAGGGATATGGCTTTTTCCCAAGGACAAAAAGGTTAAGATTAAGATGTATGAAGCATACAAGCAAGATTCCTATTTATAGAGCCTAGCAGCAGTTCTACTTGACAAGACAATATAACTCAAGAACGGTATCGACGCACCAGCACCAATTGTTTAATTACCAAGTGAATTATATTTATTATATAATTGATTTGTACCGCAACAAACGTGACCAGACATAAGAGAAGTTTTATGTGTATACTTGCATTATACCAAAAATAATATTTCTGACAAAAAAATTCAAGTGATAGTTTAATGTCATAAATTTATTAAGTGATATTCATTTTTTTCTTGTCACTATATAATTATTTATGATAAAAATTATGAAAAGTTGTCACTACAAATAATTAGTGCACTTGAAGAAAATTTACTATTGTCCACATGAGTTTTACTGGCTATGGACTAAAGGTGTGGTAAGTAATTATTATCAATCATGGTTAAATATAACTCGATACAAAAAACTTAGTTTATCCACCATGAAAATTACTTTTTGTCATGGCTGTGAGTCATAGCAATTGTTTTGGTTATGTCTCTTAACCGTAACAATTGTTTTAGCCACACACAAAAATCACGGCCAGCAACAGTTGCGTGACCGAGATCAATAATATTTATTACGACTATTTGATTTCTTCATGATAATTAATCATAGTTAAATGTTATATTTCTTCTAGTGGTAGTACATCTATACTGACATTTTAGGAAAAACATAATATTATAGTGACCATGAATTTATTTATCATCACTAGCTAGGTGGTCATTACTTTACACACAATTTTTTGTTACTAATTCTTGTTAATAAAAACACATATGCGAAATTGAGATCTCATAATCTTAAATGTCGTGGATTCGAGTCCTGCATTATGCGTGAAATATTGTTTTTGCTGCATAGTATGTGGGATGTTATTTCTACTGTACAATATGTGTTGTTTTTACTGTAATAGTAGGTGTTGGTTTTCACTGCATAGTAAGTACTGGTTAGATTTAGTTTATTCAATATTATTGATCAAAATATGATTGTTGTAATAGTCTTTATTAAATATTGATATTCGACAGAAATTATTGTAATAAATTTATTTCAATTAATAATTCATCGCTCTTATTTCAAAATAAATTATTTCTAAAATTATGAAATTCTTTATTATGATAAAATAAAAACTCTAGTGATTAGATATATCTAATTTATGGTAATATTAAAATTATCACTTGATTTACTTTGACGCTAAATCCTCCCCTTTTCTTTCCATTTCTTTCTCCTAAGCCGCTATATTTAGATGGGAGTAGACGGATCCCTACCCGTTTATTGAAATAGAAAACTCAAGAATATATCATGCCCCATGATCAACCGGTAGGATAGGACCAATCCGACTTGGGTGAAAATTTTGACTCCCTGATTTTCAGGGTGGACGAGGTCTGACAGCAGCAAGCCATCAAATGCTGAATGTTAAACTTGTCACACGACTGATGTAAATTCCAAAAATATTAACCAATCAGAAAGTAACATGTATGATACGTCTGTCACATATACATTATCATTGGATGGTGTCAGATTTAGATTGGCAAAAGTTTTCCCATTCAAATGACTATGTGGTCGCTTGTAATTTTGTGCTTTTAGTATGTGGTCATTCCTTTATTGCTTTTCTTCCCCCCATACTGAAATTGGACAACTCGGACTCAACTAGCTCAAATAATTGCATTAGTAGGCCCTGGGAAATACAGGAAATTCACTTAAAAACGCGGGGCAAAATGGAAATTTCTGTTATAATATTTGATAGGAAGAAACAAACAATCGTATTTGTTATTCCATAATTTAGGTTAATTACGTATCTTATCAAAAACAGTCGCATAATCTTAAAAATATTCCAATTTTTGGTTGTTTTAAGAACTTTAATTAGAAAATTGACGAAAAAAATCACATACAAATCACGTAACTTTTTCCTTTCATTCTAAAAAGATAACTGCGCCACGTAACATGCACATGATTTTTCCCGTCAATTTCTTAACAAAAGCTGATAGAAGGGCTAAATGAGATTTTCTTCAAAATTATGTGATTATCTTCTATAATCCATAAATAATGAGAATAAGATGTCCCGAAACTAAATTACGACATCAAAAATTTTAATTTTCCTTTGATATGAAAACTTTTGAGGTGTATCTATCTTTTTTTAATTAAAAACACTAGTCTTGGCTACCATCTGTCTACTCTTTAAGGGGATCAGGCACATGTCTCTAGAATATAGTTTCATGGCAAACATTAATCGCTACAAATACTCCAGTCGATGATCTTCATGGCTTGGCACAGAACTCAAAACAGTAGCTTTTATGCGTGCTTTTCAAATAAAGAAGGGCCAGCAGCGATGTTTCAGGGTGAATATTCCTGTAATCACTATGTGCAACTTATGATCGATGAGGTTTTTGGTCAAATCGAATAAGCATGGAATTTGTATCGAATTTGGTCACGAGAGGTGTGGATGCTTGTTCGTCTAGACATACATATGTTCAGCGTTGTATCTTATTAATGGTTAGATTAAATGTATTCTTTATCCCGTAATTTAAGTCGTTTGGCATTTTCATTTTTGAATCTTATAGGATGTAGTATTTTGATCCTGTAACTTTTTTATTAATTGGGATTTCAGTTGATTTTTCATCGGAGTTCACCTCCACTAGTGAGAAGGGTGAACTCCGACAAAAATAATTGAAATAACGAAAATTAAAAAGTTGTAGGACCAAAATGCTATTTAAAAAGTTAAAAAAACAAAAATATTGAAAAAAAATGAGCCAATAAGAATAATAGCCCCAATTTTAAAAGGTTATTTGAGATGAACAAGCATCTTTCCAATGAGAAGAGTGAACTCCGGCTAAAAAAAGTACTTAAATTGTAAAAATTAAAAAGATGTAGAATCAAAATGCTACCCTAGAAAATTAAAGGACGAAAATATCAAATATCCTAAGTTATGAGATCAAAATGCATTTAGGCCTATTGATCATATATAGTAAGTTATTTTAGTAGTATATTAAATTAATATTGATATTTTAATTTGATGTTATGATATATATATATATATATATTACATATAAGAGAGGGATCTGTGATTTGAATGATTGAAAAGGAATGCGTAATAAAGATAATTTCATTTGCATGTTGGTTCGTTTATTTCTATATATATCTTAAAATTTTAATTCATGCAGAAACATTTTCTTTTCTGGCCTTGGAAATTTTCTTTTTTTTTTTTTATATGGTAATATACTAAGCATATCTATTGAAACAGAAAGAGTCGGGAACAAATATAAAGCAATAAAGGTGGCAAGTGTATGGGCGGGGTCGCATTTAATTTGTGATAGATTTTCTGATTTTAATATGTGGTCATTTTGTGATATATATATATATATATAATTACTTTAATATCTCGATAAATTAAGTAATATATCAACTCAACATACACATCAAATATGACTCAAAATAATAAATAAATTATACATAAAGTGAGACAAATACCTCTTACATTCTGTATAACTAGAAACTCATATGATCTCTATTAATAGAAATCCAATCTTAACCAACAAGCTAAGAGATCAAGTCTTCGAGAATAGGTTTCAATTTGTATGTTCAACAACAGATCTGAGAATCATTTTGGATAGCAATCAGTTCCAAATATGGGGTTTGATTTTAGTAAGCTATGTGTCTGTATATATATACATATAGATACATGTGATCGTGCTTCCAATTTTTGGTGTTTGACGTTTTGGGTATGCTATTATGTTATTATTTTTTTTAACAAAAAAATACATCAAAATTTCTCAATCAGTCAATATACTGTTATAATATTTAAAGCATAATATATTAATATTTTTAAATCAACCAATAACTTAAAGCAAATAAATAAATGATATATCATCGTTAAAGTGGATTAAATAATAGATAGTATTGCTTGCCATTTTTTTAAGATGTTATTATTTATAATCTAGGATAATAATTTATTTTTTATAATGATTAATATTAATTGCTAATGAATTATAGACGAGACTTGTCCAAAATAAAATTAACAATAATTGTGATATGATATCAGATTGGTAAAATTTACACGGTATTAATTTTGTGGGATAAGATCGATATGTGATACCTAAACCAAATTGGGGATAGGTGACGTGATAGAATAAATTTATTTTTCATTTACTTATAATGACAACATTTATAGATAGTTTGTGATAATTTAATTTCATGTGTACATCAATGGTTTAAGTTTGGAATAAATTTATAATTTTACAAAAATATAGCAATGGTGCCTATATTTTTATGTTTTTTTTTTTATAATAATTAGTTATGATTAAATATTATAATTTTTATCTAGATATAGATACTTATTTCGCTACATAAGTTTAAAGTTAAAATGACATATATAGTTTTATTTTAAATTGATTTCTTTTACTCGATAATGT
The DNA here is from genome assembly GCF_026168435.1 of Sesamum indicum. Lineage (NCBI taxonomy): Eukaryota > Viridiplantae > Streptophyta > Magnoliopsida > Lamiales > Pedaliaceae > Sesamum > Sesamum indicum. Next base: position 14,100,553 of record NC_142660.1, on the reverse strand, counting down.
TTTCACAAAATTTGGTCATATAACTTAATGCATTGCAGAACTTTAGACCACTCCCTTTCATACGTCAAATCTCAATCTTCTGTCCTTCTCTTTTTCTTCACAATCAAATCGCATTCTGTGTTATTACTTTTCCTTTACGTTATTACAAGAACTTTTGGTCACTATTTCATAATGATTTGAAATTTCTTCCTTTCTTTTTTTATTTTTATAAGCAAAAAATTATAATTCATTCAAGTTTTTATAATGCTGATCTCTCCACATGTATTTCACTTTATTCTTTTTCTTTTGTTTTTTTCCCTTTAGTTGATATATCTATACTATATAAAAAAGGAAAGGTCTTTTTTCTCCTACAAATGACGGTTATGACACTACAACACCAATTTTACTGTTATGTCAATAATACCCCTAAGTTGCTTTTTTTTTTTTTTCTTTTTTTGGTTTCTTTCTTTCTTTTTTTTCTTCTTTTTAAAAATATGATGTATTGGTTTATATATATCTTTTTTCTTATTCATAATATATTTTAAAATGTAAAATATTATTTATTATATGTACGGAGGGACAGCGTGCCATGGTGATTAGTATTAAGAATACAGGGTGGTATATATTTTACGCTTTAATAATTTTATCGGGTTTCATAAATTACTTTTAAGAATTCTTTAAATACCATATACTATCCAAACAGTTGAAATCTCAAAAGAAATATCTTTTGGAGTGATGCTTACCAATATACATCATATACATATGCTAGCAGCAACGATCATCTCTCGTATTGTTGGGATCCTTTTTTCTTCTTTTCTTCTTCTTTTGTAGTTGGGATAACAATTTCTATGGAAATTCCAGAGTCATGACACAGAAAGTTATTGCTACAAAATTTACATCTCTATAGACACTGCTCGGAATTTTTATTACATTAACAATGGAAATCTGGGAACTAAGGAATGAAAAAACCTTATATGTTTGTATCGGATATTCCATTACTATTGCAAAAACATTTGCGATGAATTCTACGATGTAATTAATCATTTCTCCATTTAACTTATCAAAAACAATAATAACAAATTAAAAATTGGTCAAATCATAAGGGAGTATTTTATATTCTTAATTAAGTTAATGTTAAGTCGTAATCTAGGAAAAAGAACTTTTCTGTAGAGTTGTTATCTTCCACAAACTTTAACTTTTCAATTAAGTTATTTATTTTTTTGTGTTATAAAATGAATATTTCAATTTTTTAGGATTATTAACTATGTTTCTCACTTACACTATAGATATCAATAATTATTTGATTAAAAGAAAAAAAATATATAATTTTAGTGTTGTAATTTGTGGGGTAGCATTTTTTATCTTGTAGGTACGGATTGATTTATAGAACTAAAATTATAATTCAATTGGGTCATGTGCAAGTCACATGCAATTTTTCAGTAAAATAAGACTAAAATTGCTCAAAAATTTAAAATTACAGGACTAAATTGCTAAAATTGATTTGTGCAGGATCAAAAATACCACCCCTATGTTGCAGGACCAAAGTTGTATTTCTTCGCTAATTAAATTAACATGTTATAAAAAAAATTACTATACTAGTTTAGTAATAAAAATTTATTTTCCAAGTTGAAGTCCTCTAGCATTTAAAATTGTAAAAAAGAAAACATAAAGTGACATCCATATATAATTATTTGTTTATACCATTGCTAATTAGAATAATATTTGTAGTAATCTATAGTATATATTAATCCATGTTCAAGATAGTATATATCAATACTTTATTATCAATTCATAAATTGGTGTTAGCTTAATAATTGAAAGCTAAAAGATAAAGATTTTATAACATTAAATTATATTAGAATTATAACATATATCTACAAATAAGAATTTTGTTATATTAATTATTTAACTATTAAGAATTATTAAAATAATGATGTGACATTACTAACTTTCAATTACTACTTTTGAACACAGAATGTAAACATAATTATACAAAACTTTTACTTTTTTAAATTCTTATAAAAAAGTTCCTATCTGTTTAAGATAATTATTATGGAATAGAGTACAGTAATATTATATTATATATTTATCATCCAAGATCTAATTATTACAAAAGAAAGTGAAACATTGTTAGTGCGGACAATTGAGCATCCATTTGGCTATATCATAGATAGATGCCAAAATATATATACTCGTAATTTGATGAAAAAATCAAAATTGTTTATGATGTTAATTATTATTAAAATATAATAACATATAGTTCATTATATAGTTTCTTAACACACATAAACTTCTTGTATTGTATGTTGATATGTTACAAGTTTCATAGTTTCTGACCAACTCTTTCTTACAACTTTAAACAATAAATCATAACATATATACTATAAAAGATGGTACTATGCAATTCCGATCCTTTTGTTTATGTACATATTTCACTGAGTAATTCATCAAATTATGACGGGGGAATCACATTTTTTGTGCGTAAATGCATATATATATATATATATGTATATATATAGATTTAAATATTTGTCATTAAAACAGATTTGATTTATCGTGTTTTCAATCTAAATGTCTAATTCCTACAGTTTCAGGGGCATCAACTAGGGTTTCTCCAAAATTCTCAAATTTCTCTTTCAGTCGATCAGCAAGATTTCTAGCCTCGGTCAACGCTGCAGTCATATTACATGTACATGGGGGCCGGGCATTTAAGTCATTCCACTTTCAATCTTAAGTTAAGAATATACAAGGGGCAATGTGCACCTTTTAAAAAATATAGGGGGTGATGTGGCGCATTTTTTTTTGACATGGGCTTATAATTTAAATATTTGAATATAACGGGGGATAATATAAAATTGCACTTGTATTCTATATAGTTATCGCAGTTAAGTTTCTGTCAAAAAAATTTTAACCTATAGTTATGACCCATATTTTCACCCAGCTTTTTGTTAGGCAAAATTAGTCCTGTATGTATAGGGAGGTGGCAAAATTAATCCCTTAAATATTGTTCTGGCATTTTAATTCTGTAAGTTTCAATTTTAGTCCTTCCAACAAAAAGTTACCAGATTTTAGCCGGACAAATTGGGGCTTAGGGTTCCGACTGTCAAATAGGCTCGAATTAAATACATAGCGTCCTACAAGGATGTTGGCACAAGAAAAAAAAAAGAGACCCCTCTTTCACTTTTCTCTCTCTCTACCCATATAAAGGGAAGTAAATGGAAATGAAAATTGATTGAGGAGGAGTGAATGGGAATTAATTGGTTGAGGGGAAATGATTGGTTGGCAAAGCGAAGCTTTTGTCAAAAGGCAAGCGTCAGGGTTGTTCGTCAGAGGGAGAAATTGAAGGATAAAATGATAGGGATAAATTGAGAATTTGAACCCTAACATTTCATCCCTCAATTTTTCCCTCCGTATGATCCCAGCTCTAGCTTTCTGACCAAAGCTTCGTCTTTGCCAACACATCATTTCTCCACAATCAATTTCCATTTTCATTCACTCTTCCTCAACCAATTTTTATTTCCATTACAGGTAGAACGAAATTGAACCCTAATATTTCATCCCTCAATTTCTCTCTCCAGCAAACGACCCGGGCGCCGACCTTCTGACCAAAGCTTCCCCTTGGCCAATCTATCATTTCCCCTCAATCAATTTCCTTTTTCATTCACTCTTCCTCAAACAATTTCCATTTCCATATACTTCCCCTCATATGGGTAGAGAGAAAGATAAAGGTGAAAGAGGGGTCCTTTTTTTTTTATTTTTATTTTTCTTATATCAGCATCCTATGAGGATGCCATATATTTAATTCAAGCCTAGTTGGCAGTAGGAACCCTAAACCCCAATTTGTCCAGCTAAAATCTAGCAATTTTTGGTCGAAAGGACTAAAATTACCCTAAACTAAAACTTATATAATTAAAATTGCAAGTCCAATATTTACGGGATTAATTTTGCCACCTTCCTATACATACAAGACTAATTTTACAATTTTGTCTTTTTGTTAGCCAATTTGAAATAAGTCACTTATTCAAAAATCGACATTCTCTGCTTTCTATAGCCACTTAAATCAAGGTTGGATATATATTTCATTATGAATTTTCAGCGGCTATCGTTTAGGGTACAAAAATCACCATATATTCAAATTTTGTCCTGATCAACTTGGTGCAACATTACTTGTATCGCGGATACTGCACTATGTTAAAGATACAAAAATCACCATATATTTTTTTAACAATTTAAACTTTCCGATAAGAAGGTGATTTGACATCATATCATAGTCCAGTTAAATAAAAATATTTCAGGTCGAATTTCATTGATACTCATTTACTTAATAAACGATTTGCATGCATGGTTTGCACGCATATTAAAATATTAATATTAAATGTTTCTCCTCTCTAACAACTTAAATTTTTAGATGAGATAGTCATTTGACGTCGCACTCATACGGGGCCTCCCATCATTAATTTTGCATTATTTATCTTAGTTTATAGTATTTAATCAGTTCACTACAAGAAAATAACTCAATAATTGTGAAAAACTCAGCGTCAAGCTACACTACAGAATTCATGGTCCCCTAAAATAATTAGCCCAGAAAAATAAGCTTCAGAAGCTTTCTTAATAGGAAGAAGCATTTCCCTTTGCATGGGAGTTCTCACACATGCAACATATTATCACTCCAGAAGAAATTTGTTTGGATATATATGGAATGTAGGAAGAAAAGCTTCCCTTTTTGTATTCGTCTTATAATAGTTTTGTTGTTCTTTTATTTAAATTTCTGTATTCTATTTAAAGAATGAGTTGCTATTATCATGAATTCGTCGAATTCTGCTTGGACATCATCATTGCCTCCGATTCTAATTTCTTTTCTAGTCGCGATCTTGCTGAATAAGACTGCTAACTTCTGCTCTATATTATCATGGATCTTCTTACAAGTTTTCGATATTTAATAATTAATTTAATTATTCATGAGAAATGCTACGAAGTACATTTTTGTGACGGATCAAAAAACTGATTTTATATATGTTAAGAATTAGGAATACGGTTGTCATTTTCTTGTTGTCGTAAAAGGTATTCTAGATGTATTTTCCATATATAGCATGAATGAGATTACATATAGAAAAAAAAATATTTCACAAAATAAAAATATCTGTAGGCAGTAACAATCTAAAATCTTATTAATTAAGATATAAAATGTGATGATAATGATAAATATGCCATGTTATTTTTTAAAACAGTAAGATATATATGTTTTTAAAATTAAATTATAAAATTTAGAAAAAATATTCACGAAATGAAATGAGAAGATAATCAGGTGAGAAGCAATAGAATGACATAATCACTTTGCTTGAGGTTCATGTCATGGTCTTGAAATCAACAGTTTTGCTTTTTAGTGTTTGTCACAGTGCACTACTTCTCAAAAGTATGAGGACTAGGCTGATTAAGCAAGACAAAAGCAGATTGATTAATTATTTGGAACATCTTTTCATCTTTGTTCAAAGGAATAATTATATTGTGTACCCTTAAGGTTTAGTGTAATTATAAATAAATTTTATATAGTTTGAGAAATTACATCTAATATCCGTCTGTTTAACAAATAGATCTTATCATTGGTCAAAATTCATTGAGTTTATTGACATTAGCAGAAAAGGTGAATGAAAATCCATATTTACCCCTTGATGGGTTTATTACTGACTTATTACATGACAAATATTTTTTTGATCAAACTACCCTTATGAGGGTGAAGATTTATAAGGATAGTTTAAACAAAAAAAAAATTATTTAATCTACAACAAGTCAGTAATAACCAATTGCAAGTAAATTAATACTGATGTTCATTCAATTTATTTTGCTAAGCAAATTTGTTGAACTTTTTCTAATTGAGAGATCTATTTATTAAAGATAAACAAACTCAGGATACTAGATGTAATTTTTCAAACTACAAAGGGGTCAGCTATAATTATATCAAATCTTAAGGGAACACAGTGTAATTATCCCTTATTTAATATCAGCAAATTTAGTAAATTTTGATTGAAGGAGGAACTTCTTTATCAGACAGAAGCAAATTTCAGAAGTACTAGATGTAATTTTCTCAAACTATAATTAAAAAATTTACGTGCAATTACACCAAACATCAAGGAAAATGAGTTATTATCTCAAAAAATCATTATCCTGTAATATGTTTTGTCCTCTACTGACACAAAAAATTGAAAATTCACTTAATGGGAGCCACTAGTTTTATACATAAAAGGCTATAATTTTAAAACTAAACAAATACAAAATAAATGTCAATTTTAATCACTTTAAAGTTACAATATTTAGGAAAATATAGTAAAATAATATAATTTTATTATTATAAAAAAATACACCATAATAAATAATTAGATTGAGAAGTGTAAAAGTTCATAATTTAAAACAATACATAAAAATAAAGTCACCTCAATAAGGTAGATAGTTATTAAAAAAAATACAAGAATAAATGTAGGAGATGAAATTTTTTATATTTAATTTATAAAAATTAAAACTTAAGGATAAAGGTGGTGAAACTAATTTTTTATTATTTTTTAGTCTTAATATATTTATTTTCTTAAATTATAATATTTTAGAAATTAAATCCAAAAAATTAGTTTTTCCTTAAAATTTCTTTAATAACTTTTATTTTTAAAAACATCACTTCCTACCCAATCTATTAATATTAATTTTAATTATTTAATGAATATTCTTATATACTAAACTAGTTTGCTATTACTCATTGTTATCATTTAAATTGTTATAATAGTATAATTTATTTAATTATAGGACTATATTATGCTATAAATAAATGGATATATATAAATTAAGTTATATTAAAAGGGTAATATTGTTATTATAAAATGTTCTAAATAGAGATATGCATCTATTTGATTTTTATGTAAAAAATCAAGTACTAATTGAGGCATTTATAAAAATCACATATCAATTCAATATTTATGGAAAAACTCAGGTATCAATTATGCATTTACGAAAACTCATGTATCAATTTAACAATAACACTAAAATTCAGGTACTAAAATAATTTTTACTCTATATATATATATATATATATGTTTTAAAGAAAGAAACAAAAGCACAATTGCATGATGAGTTCTGACAAGATTATGAGTATTGCATGTCTCTTCTTTTTCTTTTCTTGTTCATCTGCCCCAGCTTGAAACTTTTAGAGAAGAAAATTTGCATGATAAGGATATGAATTATCAGAGAAAAATAAAAAGAAAGAAAAAGGATAAGGATGTGCTTTTGAAGAGTGTGCCTTTCACAAATATGGTCACTTAAAGCCGATATTATTATCTCAGCAAGTAATATAAATAGTATTTAAAAGTTTGGGGGAGGAAAAAGCAAATAAAGGGAAATTTCTACTTTACGTCCCGCAATTGAAATAAAGTTCAGAGATATTTTACTAAACAAAAGAAAGAGCCAAAACAGCCATTATTGGTATTCAATATTACAAAATAACTGTATTTCTCTTGTTTTTTTTAATTAAATGATTACGTGAGTATCTCAATAAATTAAGTAATACATCAATTCAATCAATATATCAATATAAATATATAGATTTTAAAATAAATTAAAATAAACTTATATAAAATGAGATAAATATCACACGTATTGGGAAAATAGTTGAACTTATGTTAGTTTTAAATACTAGGTTAAGATATCATTAGTAAAAAAGCAATTCTCAAAAGGTTGTAGACAGTGTAATTAATCAATCAACCTTATAAAAATGGAATCTGTCTGTTTATACCCACAAAGATTAATCTATAGAAATAAGTACACACTTTCTTCATTAAGATGATGATCATGATCAAGCTAGCCATCTGCTTTAGTGGTTTTCGAGCAAATGGAAAAAGAATGGAAATATGAAATGTGAATTATTCGGGTTATTTGCGTACATGAAAATTTTTCAAGCACAAAATAGATCTCCTTGAATCAAACTAATTATACAATAAGTTGATATATTTATCATGTGATTGGATACTTTTTTTTAAATTATACACTAATTACATGGCAAGTATATTACACTTGTTATATAATTTATTCGTCCCTGTCGAACTCATTCTGTATTACCTGATGTTGGATATAAACCCTTCAGTAATGAGCCCAAGGAAACAAATTCCTAGCTCAACTATTAAAAAAAATGGGTTACGAAAACTCTTAGGATTACAAACTAATATACATTAAAATATAAATAGATCTTAAATAATATATAGAATATATTTACAGATATAACAACAATATTACAGAAATAGGAAGAGGGGGTTAGGCTCAGAGAGTCAGATCCGTAGAGGAAAAGCCCACAGGCACAAAAACCGACAACCTCTCACGGTTGCTCAAAACCCAAAAAACTAGATACCCAGTCCACACAACCCACTTAAAACCACAAAGGTTTCTTACATAGAGAAAGGTTCACGGAGAACATTTCGAAAGAAAGAGAAGGAGAAAAGATTTCTTAATCTGTTATTTTAAAAACAGAAGCCATGGAAGGCTTTTATAGAGGTACAACATCGAAGACGGAGGGATAGAAAGGCGGTGGAGAAGGATTTTCAAGGCCATGAGAATCGATGAAAGGATAAGTCAGAGAGAGGGAGAAAAAGCTAGAGAGAAAGTTGTAAAAGAAACAAGGGGACATAATGAATTAGGGTTAGGTTAGGGGGTATAAGTATAAAACAAATTCGGTTAGTTAAGTGGGTCGGGTCTGTGGGCTAGGTATGACGAGTGGGCTAAGCCAACAAATGGGCTGAGGGGTTGAGTGGGCTTGAGCAATCCAAGTAAGAGGTCTGCAACATTTGGACATAGGCCTACCAAAGGGTCATGAGCCATTTTTTTCAATATTTTCCACCTTGGACTAGGACCCAGATGAGGGAACCAGGCCCAAGGCCGGATCTGGCATTCATCATTACCAGGATGCCTGGATTGTCCCTGCAATACAAAGGAAGACACTTGCACATATATGGTTAGAACATAGAGAATAATGAAGATTATCCTAAGTTCAAGATTCTACGACAAGTTTTGAACTTCTCCATGGGCAAGCATTTCATTCTCATATCTACAGGATTGGATTCAAACCTTATCTTTTGTAAGTTAATGAGTTTTTTTCCAACAATATCTCTAATAAAGTGATATCTAACATCAATATGTTTAGTTCTCTCATGAAAGATAGAATTCTTATAGAGTTGAATACCAGATTAACTATGAGAAAATACTGTGACTTTTTCTTTTAGAAAACCTATTTCCTTTAGTGGACCTTTAAGCCAAATTGCTTCTTTAAAAGCTTCAATTGTTGCAATATATTCTACTTCAATAGTAGATAAAGCAGCAATTTACTAAAGTTGGGATTTACAACTTATACAAGAACCACATAATGTAAACACATAAGATGTTGATTTCCTATTGTTTCTATCATTTGCATAATTAAAATCTACGTATCCTAATTAAAACCATTAGCACATTTTGAAAATTTTATGCCGATACCAATAGTGCCATTTAAATACCTAAACAACCATTTAAGAGCATCCCAATGAGGAAGCCCTGCATTAGACATGTTTACTTAAAACAACTTACAACATATGCAATATCAGGGCGGCTACCACCATCAAATACATTACAGACCCAATTGTATTCCAGTACAGAACTTTTTCATTTTCTCTTTTTCAAATTCAGTTTTAGGACTCTGAATGCGGCTAAAGGAACAGAAGTAGATTTTGAATCAGACATTGAGAATTTTTCTAACACAAATTTCACATAGGATTTTTTATTTAGAAAAATTGTAGAGTTACTTGTGTTTATTTCAATAGATATTTCGAGAATTTTCTTGGTATCTACTAGATCTTCCATTTCAAGATTTTCGCACAAGTTATTTTGCAATTCTTTAATCAATTTTAAACTAGAATTAGCAATCAATATCACATCAACACAGAGCACAAAAAATATAGGAAGAGTATGATCAAATTTAAAGTATAAACAGTTATCATAGGTATTTCTTTTAAAGTTCAAAGAATGCATAAAAAAATAATACTTTTTGTTCCATTGTCTAAGTGATTGTTTTAATCCATAAAGAGACTTTTTAAACAATAAACACATATTTCTATTATCTCTTTTAGATTTCTTACAGTCTTTGATATAATGCTCTTTACCTCCACAACTGTAGCACCTTCTTTCTCAAGGTTTTTCATCCCTACTTCTAGACTTTGATCTACTTCTACCATGTCTTCTATACTTATAATTAGAATTCCTATTCTTAGTTTTATCCTTAACATAATTAATTTCATTCTGATTATAATCAGGTTTATGAGTCTTAAGATTCATTTCTTTATTTTTTAGGCCATTAATAACAGTATCTATTTTAACATATCCCGTATTTTATAGCAACATTTACATCACGATAGGCTTCAGGAACAATATTTAGTAAAACAATGGGAGAATAGCCATATATATCTTTTTATTTCCAGTTAGTTTTATATCTTGATTTAATTTTGTAAAATCATCTAAATTTTTCTTAATATTTTTAGACAAATCTAATTTATAACGAAACAACTTTTCAAGCAAAAACAATTTACTAGGCAAAGAGGTTTCAGTATATAGTTCTTCTAGTTTATTCCATAAATCTTTTGTTGAATCTTGTTTTCCAACTTTTCTTAAAATAGTATCGAACAAATTTATAATTATAAAAGAGTAGGCATATTCATCATTTTTCAAGTTTCTTCTTTTCAGAAACATTATCTATATATTTTTCCATCAATACCTTTGAAAACTTTTTGTTGAATTGCAATACCTTTTATTTTCTGTTGCGAAATAAAAAAATCAGTTTTTCCATCAAAAGATTATAGATTATAACCAGCCATAATAACATAAATCTTAGTAATGCAAAAAAATATTACTCAAAGCAGGAAGAAACACAAAATGCATAATACCACTAACCATAGAGTACAAAAAATAAATCTTCAACAGATTATTATCAACAAATCAGGAAGAATAATCAGCAAATTTAGTGTATAGCAGTTTATTAACAGATTAAAGGGGAACCTTGGCTAAACCTCAACCAGATACCCAATGGCCTCAAGGGCTTGGCCAGGTGAGGGATTAGCAAGGGTATAGTTCTTGGTTTGGAGGAATAATTAGTAAACAATGAATAATCGTACAAAAAAAAATTATAACACCAAGCAATAATATTTCAGTAGTAGAAGGGTTTAGATCTTACCAAATATGTCAATGTAGAAGAAAAAATCGTGCTCTGATACCACTGTTGGGTATAAACCCTTCAGTAGTGAGCCCAAGAAAATAGATTCCTAACTCAACTATTAAAAAAAAAAAGAGTTATGAAAAAACCCCTAAGATTACAAATCAATATACAATAAAATATAAACAGATCTTAAATAATAGATAGAATATATTTATAGATATAACAGCAATATTACAGAAATAGGAAAAGGGGGGTTACGCTCAGAGAGCTAGATCCATAGAGGAAAAGTCCACGGCCAAAAAAATTGACGACCTCTCACGATTGCTCAAAAACCAAACAACAATCAAATACCAGGCCACACAGACCCACTTAAAACCACAAAGTTTTCTTACACAAAGAAAGGTTCACGAAAAATGTTTCAAAAGAAGGAAAAGGAGAAATGATTTCTTAATCTATTACTTGAAAAACTAGAAGCCATGGAAGGTTTTTGTAGAGGTACAGCATTGAAGACGGAGGGAGAGAGAGGCGGCGGAGAAGGATTTTCAAGACCATGAGAATCGGTGAGAAGATAAGTCAGAGAGAGGGAGAAGAAGCTAAAAGTCATAGAAGGCTTTTATAAAGGTATAGCATTGAAGACAGAGGGAGAGAGAGGTGGCGGAGAAGAACTCTCAAGGCCATGAGAATCAGTGAGAGGATAAGTCAGAGAGAGGGAGAAGAAAGCCAGAGAGAAGGAATTTTCAAGATCGACAATCTGTCACGGTTGCTCAAAATCCAAACAACAACTAGATACCCAGGCCACACAAACCCACTTGAAATCACAAAGGTTTCTTACACAGAAAAAGATTCACGAAAAATATTTTAGAAGAAGGAGAAGGAAAAATTATTTTTTTATATGTTACTTGAAAATCTAGAAACCATGGAAGGCTTTCATAGAGGTACAACATTGAAGACAGAGGGAGAGAGAGACTGCGGAGAAGGATTTCCAAGGGCATGAAAATCGGTGAGAGGATAAGTCAGAGAGAGGAAGAAGAAGCCAAAAGCCATGGAAGGCTTTTATAGAGGTATAACATTAAAGATGGATGGAGAGAGAGGCGGCAGAGAAGGATTTTCAAGGCCATGTGAATCGGTGAGAGGATAAGTCAGAGAGAGGGAGAAGAAGGCCAGAGAGAAGGATTTCCGAGACCGATAACCTTTCACTGTTGTTCAAAATCCAAACAACGACCAGATACCGGCCACACAGACCCATTTAAAACCACAAAGGTTTCTTACATAGAGAAAGGTTCACGAAAAACGTTTGGGAAAAAGGAGAAGGAGAAAGGACTTCTTAATTTGTTGCTTGGAAAACTAGAGACCATGGAAGGATTTTATAAAGGTACAACATTGAAGAGGGAGAGAGAGGCGATGGAGAAGGATTTCCAAGGCGATGAGAATCTATGAGGGGATAAGTCGGAAAGAGGGAGAAGAAGCTAGAGAGAAGGCTGTGAAAAAAACAAGGGGGCAGAATAAATTAAGGTTAGGATTAGAGGGTATAAGTATAAAACAAATCAGGTTGGTTAAGTAGGTCGGGTCGGTGGGCTGGGTGTGGCCAGTGAGTTGAGCCAACAAATAGGCTGAGGGGGTTGAGTGGGCTTGAGCTAAGAAGCCTGACAACATTTGGGCTTGGGCCTATCAAAGAGTCGTGAGTCATTTTTCTCAATACGTGAGATTTTCTACATTGACAAAGACCTTCTTTGATGTTAGTTGATGGTTGGTCAATGGTTAAGTATACGGATAAAATTATATTTTACTCAGTGTAAAACAATAACAAGGACAAAAATGAAATGAGTAATTAATGTGGCATTTAACCCGGGCTTATTATGGTTGATTCTATGATTATAAATATTTTTTAGCATATATTAAAGCTAATTAATTTAATATTGATTTTATACTTTGAGCAATTATTAATGTTTTATTATTTATCAGCCAATCAACAACTTATATATCTGTCCAGTTCAAAAGTAAAAATAGAGAATATTATTTACCATTCAAATAGAAGATGGTTCTTATCAATTTATATTTTATTTCATAAATCAATTCGATTTAATTTTATTATTTTTTCCAGAATAAATAAATAATGTGTTTATAGTACTATTAGATTTTTAATTTAATTTCAATTTAATAATTTGTATAATTAGCATTTTCTTTAATCATTCATAAGCCAAACATAAAATAAGTTCAATTTGAATTAGTATTATTAGATTTTCGATCTCATTTGAATGTGATAAATTTGACTTCAATTTAATAGTACAATTAGTAGTTTTTTATCATTCGTAAGCCAAACAAAAAAAAAAACTCCAAAAAATAACCTCTGAATTATGTAAAAATCTCTTATATTTTTCTTTATTTATTTTGGCTAAATTAATAAAATGAGACTCAATTGATCTCAAGAATATCAATTGATGTGACTTTTTTATTTTTATGTTTGAACGGTAAATAATACTCTCTACTTTTATTTTTGAATTGGCTGATAAATTTATGTTTGTTAAATGATAACAAAATTACTATTTGCTCAAATTATCAAATTAATATTCTATTAATATATGCTAAATAAATATTCATAATAATTCAACCAATGTTAATATCTCAATGTGGGAAGCCCCATTAATTAATCATTATTTTATTTTTATCCTTCTTATTATTTTATATTAACTAAAATTACAATTTTATTATACTAAAATTACAAATTTATAATGAGTAAATTAGATTGACAATTCTTGAGGTAAGGTCAAAATGAACAACACTCTTTGTATTTTAAAAATTATAAATATATTTTTTTAGATTATAATTGTGAATATAATTACATCCTCTATTTAGAGACGAAGCCACAAACACCCCTTTAAAAACATTATATTAAAACCTCCCACATAACGTCAGGCGAGGTTCTTGCCGAAGTACAAAGCCTCAGGAGCCTGCGGGAGGTTGTTGCAATAAATATTTAGAAAAAAAAAAAAAAGAAATCAAACCCAATGCCAAAAGAAATAGTATAATAAATAATAAAATACACTACAAACATTATATTTTACATATAAATGACTAAGTTTAAAAACTAAAATTAATTAATAATATTTATCTTTACCCAATAAAACTAATACGAAAATATAAACTTTCACCACAAATATCAATGTTTGGATTTGTTTTGTTTTTCATGATTTTTAGCTCAGCTCCATTTGATCTGCCCAAACTAAGATTCAAACCCAAGCTTAGGCTTGGACTGGATAATCCAGCCCAATTAGCAATGTAAATCAAAGTTGGAAGAATAAAAGTTCTATTATCACTACAAGAAAAAAGTGATAATTCTTCATATTATAAATCATTAATTATAGCTTAAAAGTTGTAGTAAAAAGAATTATCTATTAGGGTCAACCAAAAAGTCGATGCAAGAAATTAAGTTTTGACCATGGTTAATTAATATTCGCAATCATTTTATTTATGATCAAAATATTTGTCATAATTTTTTGTTGTAGTAAATGTTTTGACCTCACTTGCAAAAACAAACCGTTGTATAGCAATGATTAATTACTTTCCGCAATGAATTTATGCTTTTAATCATGATTAGTTAACTAAAGTAAAAGGCAATAATTTAGGTTATTTGACGTTTTCGTCCATTAATTTTCTAGGATAGCATGTTGGTCCTGTATATATATATATATATATATTTTATATATTTTAGCGATCTCAGTCCTTTTTTGACGGAGTTCACCCTCCCTCTCCAGATATATAAGTAAATACATGTGCCCAACTTTTTCCTTTATTGCCCAACTTTTTCAAAATAGTATATTGGTCTGTATTTTTTATATTTTTCCTGATTTTATCCATTTTTTTGTCAGAGTTTACTCTTCCTATCGATGAAGTGAGCTCCAGTGGATAAAAGGACTGAAACTGCAAAACTTTAAAAGATGCAAAATCAAAATGCCACCCTTAAAAGTTAAACAATAAAAATTCCAAATAATCTATATTATCAAAATACATTTAATCCATTATTTTCTTTTAAAAAATTAAAAGCTCCGATGTTAGGGGGGTTTGGCAGAACTCCTACCTGTTTATTAAAATCCAATGGGCTCGCCTGTACTGATAGAGGGCGCTTAACCGCAGATATACGAATCAGTTCCAATGCCATTTTAAGAGTGAAAGTGCCAGACTGATCCCTTTTCCAGCATGCTCGATCAGCCGATAGTGCATCAACCGGGATTGCAATAACTGGGCATTTAATCCATTATTGTTACATCATTACTTTTATTTTTAACTTAAGTAGCGAAAACTAGTCTCAGGACGTCTGAAAGGAGCGATTGTAATAAGTTGTGTAAACCGATGGTATACAAAAAATAATTTCGAAAATCGATCATCTAACACATTTCTCATTTCCAATAGCAACAGATATACAGACATTGGAGTTGAAAGAGCTTGAGGAAAGGACATATCCTTCCAGAGATTGAACGCAACACACTCGATTCAAATATTAAATTAAGAAAGAATAAAGGTGACGATCGCTCAGATTTTATTCCCTCTTATGAATATGAAACTACAAAGCTGATCAAGGCCCTTCAGTCTTATTCCCTTCATATTCAGCACCATCATCAACAAATTTCTTCCAGAACCAATGCTCCCTCCAGATTTTCTCCATTTTCTCAATCGGCACATCCTTAGTCTCCGGCAGGAAGGCATAGACGAAAGCTGTCATCACCGCCACCCATGCTGCAAAGAAGAAGAAAATCGAAGCCTTGAAACAGCAAAGCATTGATAGGAAGGTCTGGGCAAAAACGAACGTAATGAGAAAACTTGTCGCCACGTTTATACTTTGTGCAGCTGACCTTATTTCTAGAGGAAAAATTTCACTGGTAACCAACCATCCCAACGGACCCCATGACAGTCCAAAACCAGCTGAATATATGCACATCATGATCAGAACTAGAACGCCGTACCCTTTGCTCAATTCACCTTGATCCCCTAGTTTTGCTGCCATTACCCCTCCAATCATCATTTGTGGGACGAACATTAGAATCCCGCCTATATGGAACAAAGCCTTTCTGCCTTGCTTGTCGACTATCAAGGCTGACAAGAGGGTCATCGCCGTCCCTGCTAATCCAAGAACCACGGACGACATAAGAGAAGCACTTACTCCAGAACCAGTTGTTAGAAACAGTATCGGAGCATAGAATGATATCACACTGATGCCCGTCACTTGTTGAAAGAATGGGATCGCTATGGACATCACTAGTTGAGGCCTATATTTTCTCTGAAGAATTTTCTTGAACGGGTGTTTAATGTTTTTAGAAGCATTGCTTGCTGTTATTAGATCGTCGAATTCTGCTTCCACATCATTGGTGCCTCGGATTTTCTGCAGCATTCTCTTGGCATTTTCCTGATCGCCTTGTTGAACAAGAGAGTTGGGTGTTTCAGGAAGGAATGGCGCCCAGACGGTGAGAATGAAGGCGGGAGCGGCAACCAATGCTAGGGAAAGTCGCCATCCCCAGCCACCACTAATGTTCACAGTGCCGTAGTTGACGAGGGAGGATAAGAGACCTCCAAAGCCGATGCATAATTGGAAACCGAAGTTGAAAGCTCCTCTGTATTTGGGGGGCGCCATTTCTGAGAGATACAAGGGTACTGACTGCAAGAAGTTATGTTTAAACTTAGGCATAGGTTATGGAAATTATTCAAACCAAGATAACTACTTCTTACATATTCATGAGAATTTTTTTTTGTAGGTGATTAAAGGGGTGTTTGTAATAGTTTGATGAAAATAAATTGAAAACAAAGTTATGAGTTAAGCGCTAAAGAATGTTGAAAGTATTTGGAAATAAAATTAAAAAGCTTGAGCGTTTGAGAAAATATTTTTTTCAAATTAAGCTATAAAAATCAATAAAAAAGGTGCTTTATAATTTTTTGTTAAATCAGCTTATATTAACTAGTTCGAAAGTAGAAGTTGTAAATAAAAATATTCTTTTTAATTTACTTTTCGAGTTAAACGTATTTTTGGCCCCATAACTTAGGTCATTTATCGTTTCTATCCTTTAACGTTATACTGTACCATTTTGGACCTATATATATTTACTTAATTATTTTATTTTTAATTCTTTTTTTCTTTGTAATTCACCTCCATCAACAAGAAAAGTGAAGTTAGGTGAAAAAATTATTGAAATTTGCGAAAATTTAAAAGATGCAAGACCAAAATGCTACCCTAAAAAGTTAAAAGAACGAAATACTGGCAAAATGGGCGAATAAGAACAACTCCAATTTTCCGAAATCACATGAGATATACATGCATTTTCCGACGAGAAGAGTGAACTCCACAGAGAAAAAAAAAAAAAAAGGACCGAAATTGCAAAAACTAAAAAGATATAAAACCAAAATGTTACTCTAAAAAGTTAAAAGACGAAAATCTCAAATAACTTAAGTTACGAACAAAAAATACATTAAAACCTTACTTTTCACTGATGAACCGAAGTATCTTATCTTAAAACAGCTGCAACCTAACAAACTTTTGATATTAAATGAGGGACGGACAACCCATTGTCCATCTATAGACAAGAAATGTTTTATGTACGTAGTAATACTCCATCCGGCCCATAATTATGAAGAATATTCCCAACTGGGAGCACTTTCAGTTTTATATATGGTTTAGTGCATGGATAGTGATACTGAGACTTTAATGATTAATCAAATGCACTACATTTTTATGTTTAGTATAAAAAATTATACCAAAGTATTTACTAATTATAAAGTATTTATGACAAAGACATTTTTAATAATTTTATTAATAATTTATGGTGGAATACCAATATAACAATATCGAAAGACTATTATTTAATGTGAAAGATCCAACAATTGATGGTACGATACTCTTTCATGCTTTGCATTTACTTTTTATACAAGCAAATAGGGAAAAAGTCGGATTGGATTTTTTATTCAAAATTATATTTCATCTTTATTTGATGTCACATATAATACTTACATTGTGTATAAAAAATTACATTATTTATTTTATTTAAAGAAGAATTTTATTCATGTATTGTACATAATTTTTTCTTCATTTAAATGAAATTTACTTTTCACTAAAAAAAATTATACACCTGCTATATATATATATATATTAAATAAAATAAAAGATATAATATAATTTAAAATAGTAAATATAGATACACATCAGTAGAATTTTGAGAATATCGTTTTGTTTGAAATAATAATAATAATAATAATAATAAGTGTATATTGTCATGATCATTCATAGAAAACTAAGGTATCCCAATGAAAATAGGTAAGTGATTTGAAACTACAATCTATTTTGGGTTCCTACTGACAGGGTGTTTGGTTGAGCATATAAGCTTTTTATAATATTTATAAAATATCGAAGAGCTTATAAGCTCTTGAAAATAGTTTTAAATTTATTTTAAAGAATTTATAAAATCTTAAAATTCTATATATATTTTGGATCTTAGAAGCTCTTTAGGAAAAAAATAATTTCACTCGGTTCTTTTAAAAACATCTTATAAGTGCTTTAATTTTAATATCCAATAGACAAAAATATATTTATAGTTTTGTTAGTATTTTACTTTTACCCTTCATATAATAGACGTTTTTCACTGTCTATTTATAAATTCTAATAGTTCTATGGCTTTTTCGATTATTACTACAACACGAAGAGCTTATTATGACAAACACGCTAACGTCTTATAAGCTCTCATATTTTATTTGTCCAAACATTTTCAAGAGTTTATTTTTAAAATAAGATTAAATATTTTTAAACTTTTAAAATATTTTATAAAAAATTTCAAATAAATTTAACTAAACACCCTATAAATCGAGAATCAAAATTCTCAATAGTTTCGGTATAAGCATATGAACGCTTAAGCTTACTTGATTGGTAAAACCAAACCCCACTCCGAGCAGGAGACGACCAAATATTAGCATGTAGATATTGTTCGCTGCGCCTCCAAGGGCAGAACCAGCAATAAATGCAAGCCCGCCGATGAGGATCGACGCCCTGCGTCCCAAGGCCCTAGTCGCCGACGAAGCAAAGAAAGTAGCAAGAAGTCCAGATAGCAATACCGACGAGGTGAAAGATGTTAGCAATTGGCTGTCGAATTTGCAGTAGTTGCTTACCACTCTTTTTTCGTTCATCTGTCTGTATATCGCAGGAAAGAATTTCTCCAAAAATGGTCCCATTGAGGCCACTCCACCTTCACAAAAACCATATGCATGCATGGGTGAGAGATAAACGCGTGTAATCAAGAAGATACGGTACCTAAGTAAGTCGATTGACGAGCACTACGAACAAAACAAATAAATTATTTTCGACATTATAATTGATCACGATTTAAAAATTATTGTAAATTTATACTATCTACTACAGCAGACAAAATTGAGGTAGAAACTCAGGTATTAGCCACAGTTAATTAACGTGTGTTGTAGTTTCTAGCAGTAACAAAAAACAGCTAATAATTATTACACAGCCTGGTTAATTAGTATCTACAATGGTTTTTCACTTTTGGCTGTGATAATTAACCACGAGAAAATATTATATTTCTTCTAGTGAAACAACACCAACTCTATGTAGCTTACGACTTAGATCAACATCGAAGGAAAAGCGTACCTGCTACTCCAGTACCATAACCGAAGATGAGTCCACCAGTTGCTGCAATAACGGAAGAAAGCAGCACGAACCTTGTGATCTTGCCATTGTAATGCACAGGTTCAGACATTGGTGTCTCCTGGCTAGGTTGCTCAGTAAGTGATATTTGGCTTTCTTTGAAAGAAGAAAGAAGTTAGGATTGTAGGTATGTTGATATGCTGCAGCTGCAGCTAGCAACACTCCTATTTATAGAGCTCAGAATAAGAGCAGTTCAATTTCGATACGACTTTCCACCGCAGACTCAATTGATTAATTGCACTGAAAGCCAGTTTTCCACCAAGTCATGAATAATGTTTGTTATATATATATATATACTAACATAAAAAAGAAAGACACTTTTTACTCGCAAACGGCCGTTTGTAACACCACTACATCAATTCTTTTATTGTGTCGATAGTCCTATTAAATAGTCTTTTTTTATATTTTATTTATTTATGATATATTTTAATATGTAAAAAAACTATTTATTATATACATACAAAAACAACGTGTCTCGACCAACAATTTCAATAAATGTGATCATTGACAAGGAAAATATTACAGAGGAATATTTGGTATGGATGAACTAGTGTTGGATGAAAATAGTCTGAATGGGATAGGGTATTTGAGTGCTGATTAAGTGTGACATTCGCAGCTCACAAAGCAAACACGTACTAAACGTGATGTGGGTAAGCATAGATACTTGATGAGTTTTCCTCATTCCAAACACTTCCTTTTTTACATGTGCGTTTCGGGGCAGTTTCGTTTACTTATACTGGACAAGTGGTTGGGGAGTGGTTATAACCGCCAAATTACACTTTTAATTCTATAGAAAGAGTTGATAATTTTAGTTTTTTATTTTACAAAATTTTTAAAATAATTTTAGAATTAAGAAAACTCAATATATTTAGTCTTACATTTTATAAAATGATTCCAAAATTATAAAAATCGGCATATTTAATCACATATCCAAGTTTCTATAACAAAATATAAAGCTAGGACATATGCAATGTGTGTATCCATTAGTTGTATGAGCAGCTAAGCTAACGGACACATTTTCTTGCCTTCTAATTTTTTTTATAAAAATTTTGATATGTTACTAAATGTATTGAGTTTTCTAAATTTTGAAATCAATTTAAAAATCACATAAAGCAGGGAACAAAACATGTTGAGTTTTTAAAATTTTAGGACTATTTTATAAATTCCGTATAGTAGAGGACTTAAAGTTTAGACCCATATCCTATGAGACGACTATAAGTGTGATTTTTCCGTTTGTAGCTCATATCTCTTTTGGGATACGAGTTTAGATATATTTTGCGGAGGGGCTATTTTTTTCCAACCATAGCGTATTGAATTTTTTATTTTAAATCATGATAATTTAATATAGGCACCACATATATAAATCTTTTTCTAAATAAAATAAATGACATAGTTTTATTATATGTGTCAAATATATATTAATTCATGTACAGGATCGTATTTTCTTAGTTCATTTTATTGGTATTTTGTTCAATCTATCATATCAAAATAAATTATAATTGTAATAGGGTAAATTACAACGATTTTTTCTAAAAGTTTGTTATAATTACAAATATCTCCTCGTTGTTTGAAAAATTACAAATACATTTTTAATGTTTGATGAACTTATGTAATCCTTGGATGGAGTTATGAAATTGTCAACTTTGCCCATCCTATATCTTTTTTTAAAAAGAATTAATAATTTATAAAAAAAAATTGGATGGGGTGGATGAAATTTTTTAAAAATTATTAAAAAATTATCCACTTAGTCCATAAAAAAATAAAAAAAATAGAAATAAAATTATAATTTTTAATCTACAAGGACATTTTGATCAGTTCACTACAAAAAATGGATGAAAACCTAATGGATTGGGTTAATTATTAGACGGCCGTTAAAATCAAGAGAGTATTGGTAATTTTTTAATCAATAAGGGAGTATTTATAATTATGCCAAACCAAGCACAATTAGTGACAAAAACTAAGCAGCAATATTAAAATTGTTGGAAAATTGTAATTTTAGTTATTAAATGGAGCAGCCAACGAGCAGGTGGCAAAAGTGAGTTTTTTTGCCTCCAATATAGGCTTTCCGTCAATTTTAACCACCTAACTAACGGCAAGGACTAAAAATGTTAAAAGATAATAAGTTTGAGGAGTAAAATTGTTAAGGGCGATAGTATGAGAACCAAAAGTGAATAAGTGGTCAAGTATGAGGACCAAAATGGTATAAATTGATTTTCACAATTTAGTCCCGTAACTTTAATATTATAGCAATCATTTCCTGACCAATTTAACCGAAAATTGCATGTAACTTGCATATGACCCAATTAAGTTGTAATTTTAGTCCTATAAATCAATTTCGTGTAGTACAAAAAATCCAACACTTACAGAACTAAAATTGCAACCTCTCCTAAGTGACAAAACAAAAATATTAAAGTTACTGGACTAAATTTTAAAAACTAATTCGTGCATACCAATAATGCCAACTCTGATAAGCTACAAGACTAAAATTGTATTCCCCCTCCCCCCCCACCACCCTAAAATTGCTTGTAATTGTGTTGTAATGATTAGTATAAAAGTTGTCGCTAACAAAATTCGTCATCAAAGATAATTAATTAGTGATATATTTATTGTGATAATATCATTAATATAATATATTTATATCTGTTGTTACTATTATATTTATTTTGTACAAGTATCCTCAATTATTTATATTCACAAAACTTTATGTATATTTTAGTCACTAATAATTATATTCAGACAAAATTAAAATTATTATCATTTAATATTTTATAACAAATAATATTTGTGTGATGTAGTGCAAGCTTACGGTGCATTATAAGTTCTCATTTATGTAAAGTATACCCAAACCAAAGTATGTGGTTAATTACCTGCCTGTAATTTTGTGCCTTAAATTGCTTTTCTCACACTGAAGTGGGACGGTTTGGACTTCAGTAGGACTATAAAATATTAGTAATTTTTGACATACTCGTATATTTGTACAAATTTTATAAAATATTATTTAAAATAAAATATTTATTATTAATAAATTATATACAAAAGAATAAATTAATATTGCATCAAAAGATGATGAGGGAGTGGAACATTAGATAAATAAATAAATAATTTATAAAAATAAAAAAGATCAAGGAGATACCAAAAAGGTGCTCTCCCTTAATATATAGTATAGATAGCTAATATAATGACAAAATAATAAATGATAATTTTAATATTTTTTATCTTAACTATATAATTATTAGTGACAAAAACTGTGTATAAAGTTGTCACTATAGTTTATTAGCAATATACATATGTTATCCTTAGGTTGTCGCTATTGTATGTCAATAATTGTTTTTAGTCACAACTTTATCCACTTTTAAAAAATTATAATCACTATGAAAACTACGAAATTTGTAATTGTGATAAAAAGAAAAATATTGTCTGTAAATATATATAATAAGGGTGAATAGCAATTTGTCCCCCTATGATATTGAAAATGAGCACATTGCCCCCTTATGAAAAAGTATAGCAATTTAGCTTCATATACTTCTTAAAAATGAAGCAATTTACCTCCTTAGATAGGGAGGTAAATCACTTCATTTTAAAAATCATAGGGAGGTAAATTGTTGTATTTTAAAAAATATAGGGAGGTAAATCGCTATTTCTTTTTTCATAAGAGGGTAATTTGCTCATCTGTGATATCACAAGGGGATGATTCTATTTTTTCCTATATATAAATAGTGACAATTATAGGTTTTCTAATGGAGGGGGGGGGGGGTGTCTAGCTTTCCATGTTTGGTTGATCATATAGCTAATGATCTAGATAGTTCATGTGAGAAATGATGCAAATATCTGCGTTGGATGGTCCTCATAGTTTGGCAGAGAATTCAATCTCTATGTTTAATATTCACTTTCTAAAATAAAGAAAGGACAGAAGCCAGCCAAGTAAGTCAGTTTACCAACTCTGATAAGTTACATGAATAAAATTATAATTTAATTGGATCATGTGTGAGTCGCATATAATTTTCTGATGAAATTGGCTGAAAAAGTACTAAAATTATTAAAATTTTAAAATTATAAAAAATTCAATTCGTGCAAATTCAAAACTATTACCCCACTAAATTACAAGGTTAAAATTATATATTTTTTTTCCTTAAAGTTTATTAAATCATCAGAAGTAGTATACTCAGTCTTATCACGATGCTCCCTCCCACAGATTAATCCACTCCCGGTCTGTCTCCCTACGCACAGAACCAGCATCCCCTCTTCTTTGTTTCCAATCTCAAAATGTGCTGTCCTTTTTTGGTCACAATCAGTTCATGATTCTCATTCCTATGTGCTTTTCTTTTTTCCTCTACGTCGTTCCAAGAGTTGGTGGAATAATCTATCAGCATCTGCTCAATTAGTAAGAACGAACCATTTTCAATCAAATGATTGTATGTTTGATTAATTTTTTCTGTCGAGTGAAGACTATATTGGTAGATAACTTCTAAATACCATGCAAGCAACTTACGATTTTGAGGGCATGTTTTGACCTGTGATGGTGATTGTAGCAGACTAAAAAAGATAAAATAAATAATAATCCACTTATGAATCAGCTAATTTCTTTCCTCTCTTTTTTTTCCAGTCGCTGCACACAAGAAAAACGCGCCCCCTTGTTCGCTTTGGTTGTTATTATATTTTACATTTTAATATAATTATTCTCGGATTTCATACATTTATTTTTACCTAATATTTAAAGTTTTTGCTTCTAAATTTTAATTAATTATAATTTTAACTGTAGACTTATTTATACTGATGAAGATAATGATTTTTGCACTTACCTCAGGTTTAAAGAATATAAATAACCTGAACTTATTTCTGCTATGCTAATTTTTATCATAAGCACAATTCTTTTTTTAAAATAAAATTGGTAAAATTCACCATTAATAACATTAATGATAAAATTCAGAAGTAGGACAATGTTTTTCTTGAAGGAAAGCAGTAATGCTTGAAGTAATATGTGATGCTCACAAGTTTTAATCTTATTGTGTGCAATTCTAAAATATTTTGAGAGGCAGATAAAGATGAAATGCAAATAGAAAAGCTGCGGTCACATATAGCAACTACTGGAACACTTGATTTGACAATAAAGTTGTCCGCGGAAAGCTAGTCTTTAAATTAAACCTCTTTCCTAAAGTAACAAAAGTAAAACAACAAATAACAAAATTGACATAATTTGACTGTTTTTTAAGAAAAATAAAAATCATGCATATGCAATAAGTATTCCAACGCCAAAAAAACGTGTTTTTTAATGATGTCGATACATTCTATACGTTTTACCTATATACAAGAGAAAATTGTAATTTTGATTCCACAACTATATAGTAGATGTCAATTTTAATCGTGTTTCAGTTATGTCCTAAACCCACATACTTTTGGGGCTCAAGGGCCTAGGACTAGGAATTGAGTAAGACACCCCCCCCCCCGGCTCTAGCTGCAGTTCCCTTCCTGCCTGCCAACTAGGCAAGCAGTTGCTCGCCTTGCTTTCAGGGTTTTTGCTTAAGCAAACAAAGCCACTCATTTATGATTTTTGTTGTTGGTTGAAGCTCAATTCAATTTGACTATTAAATCCTATATTTTTTTAAGAAGAATATTGGTCAAGTGAACCGCAAATTGCAACCTGATGAACTTTATCCTTAATATGCCGAATATCAGCACTAGCTTCGGGCAAGCATGGCATAAAAGTATTCATGGAACTAATAAGCTTGGGAATATTTTCTTGTCTAACTTTCTCTTTGTTAAAACCCTGGGAAGAATATCCTACACTATACTTTGTTAAGAAAGTAGAATCCAGCATTCATCTTTCATAAACAATTAGTAGAAAAGGCATGCTCTCAACTCTCATCATGTCCACCCAAAATTTCAAAAAGAAAACAAGTCATCATATATATATATATATATATTTAATTGTAAAGATGTTTTTGGGAAAGAAAAAGTATTGGTTAATATATATGCGTCATTATAATATATAGCACGGCAAAAGATGAAGTTTTAAATATTACAAATATTTTAAAAGAAGAGATGAAGAGTTAAAAAAGCTGCCACAACAGTTTGTGAAGTCGATAGCGATAGTTACTATCGTTTTATTTTTTATTTTTAGCACGACGGATAGTTTCTTTGAATGAAAACTACAGTTACATGCCTGCATAATAATAATGGTTTTTTGTCCGAGAAACATGTTAGCTTTTCCATTTAAGTAATAGTATATATAAGCTAATTGAAAAATATATTTGATAAGATAAAAAATAATTTATATTTCATATGCACTTGTTTTCTATTTCTTGGCAACGCATGAAAATAATTAGTTTGTTATGTAATCTAATTTTTATTGCAAACTTTTATATGAAAATGCTTGAATTTTGTAAAACAATTTGATATAAGTATACTCTGCAAAGCATCAATATACCGCGAATTCTACAAGTTTTGTTATATAAATACGATTTTATGTCAAAGTTCCCAAATTATCCGAAACCATACCGAACTATTCTTATTTCAAAATCTATTAATATGTTACAAGAACAAGGGAAAAATGTGATTTTAGTCCTGTAATTTAATGGGATGGTAGTTTTTGGTACTGCATAAATTGATTTTCATAATTTAGTCTTGTAACTTTAAATTTTTGGCAATTTTCTTCGTTTTCCGTCTAAATTGACCAGAAAACTGCATATTACTTACGCATGATCCAATTAAACTGTAATTTTTGGTGTTGACATTTTTAGTCATGTAACTTAGAGGAGTTGGCAATTTAATTTGGTCCTGTACGAATTGATTTATTGAACTAAGGTACCAATTTTTAATTGGGTCATGTGCAAGTCACATATAATTTTTTGGTCAATTATCAGCCGAAAAAGGACTAAATGCCAAAATTATCATATTATAGGACTAAATTCTAAAAATCAATTAGTACAAAATAAAAAATATCACTCCCAAGTTATTGAACTTAAATTGTAATTTTCCTCAAGAACTGTGAACGAAGTAAATATAGTAAAAGAAGGGATAAATGCATTTTTTTGTCCTCAAATATAGTCACTAATGCAATTTTGGCCATCAAATAATTTAAGGTTGTAATTTTGATCCTCAAACTTTAACTTTTTTGGCACTTTTGGTCATTCCTTTAACTTTTCCGTTAAACTTAACGGATTTTATTTAGAGTGCAAAAAATTTGCTATTTTACTCCCATTTTGTGGTGTTTTTCAAGTTGTAATTCAATGCATTCATTTTTTCTACTTTTCTTCAAACTTCAAAAGTGAATAAACCAAAAGGAATAAATTTAAACAATAATTTTCTAAACAATCTTAACAAAAAATAGTCAATATATAATATGAAAATTGTCAATAAATTTTAGAAAATTTGTTGCATATTTTTTTTTATTTATCCTTTTTGAAGTTTGAAGAAAAATAAGAAAAATGAATGCATTGGATTACAACTTGAAAAACACCGCAAAATGAGAGGAAAAAATAATTTTTTCCACTTTGAATGAAATTTTCATTAAGTTTAACGAAAAAGTTCATGGAATGACCAAAAGTGCCAAAAGAATTAAAATTTGAGGATCTAAATTGCAACCTTAAATTGTTTTGGAACCAAAATCGCACTAATAGCTATATTTGACAACAAAAAATGCATTTATCCCATAAAAAAAAGAAAAAGAAAGAAAGAAAGTGATTTGCTGCATACTATCCTTAATTTATGTACAAAAGAACCTACTGACATACAGTAGAACCTCTATAAATTATACTTTATAAATTAATAAACTC
Organism: Sesamum indicum; assembly: GCF_026168435.1. NCBI lineage: Eukaryota > Viridiplantae > Streptophyta > Magnoliopsida > Lamiales > Pedaliaceae > Sesamum > Sesamum indicum. The sequence goes on along the minus strand of NC_142660.1, from coordinate 14,072,910 downwards.
TCTAAAACAATAAAATCTTTCGGTCCCGACTTGGGCCTTTGTAAAAAATCATCAAATTCGATAAGATAATAAGATAATAATTTTTCAAAAAATTCCTTTATAAATATTAGGTCCCATTAAAACTCTAAATTAATAATTCATAAATATTACAATTATAAATATTATGGTAATTTACTAAAATATGAAGTTTGTAATGCTTTACGCATTTGATCATTCATTGATGATTTTGCGATGCCTTTTAGAAGAAAAGACATGGTTAGGTGTCATGAATTATTTTATTTTCATATTGAGATTTATATAGTATACTTTTCATCATCATGTATGAATATATTTAATTGGCTATAATAGTTATTTAAGTGCAACGAATTAATATAAACATGTATATTTAAGTAATTCCAATGAATTAATACATGCGTCTATGAATATAATAGTTAATTGTATACAATATGAATATATTTAATTAGTTACAAAGAATTGATTGATGCATGAATATAATCAATGAAACATATATGAATTCATTTATTTTCAATACATATGTACTAAATTTGTTAAATTTAAAAAGTCTCTCTTTTAATTAATAAAATATTAATTTATCGATAAATTAATATCTCTCTAAATTAATAAAAATTCATGGTCCCAAGATTATTAATTTATAGAGGTTTTACTGTAGTTGTATTAATTATAACAATGTGTCCTAACATCATGATAATGAACTCTTCTTTTTCTTTTTTGTTTATCAATTTTCTGATGCTGCACTCATGGAAATTTAATTAGATTTACAGCATATCTACTTTTACTTTACAAATATGACCGTAGAAAACAGATAAATTCTCCCTCCGTCATTATTGTTTTGTGCTTTATGTATTGAGTGTCTGATGTTTTTTTACAAAGTATGCGTCCAAAAAATATATTACCTAATACTTTAACGACAGCCGTGGTGCAATTTAAAGGCATCAAATAAACTATTTTAACAAGTAATATAAATGGTATCTGAAAGCAAACAAAAGAGAATTTCTGCATTGAGCGCAACAATTTGGAAAAAAGTGCAAAAGCGCCAAGGTATTGTTAAAGAACGAGATAATTAAATTTTTATTTTTTGAGATTTGGTGTAATTACACGTAAACCTTCTGTGATTTGAGAAATTACATCTAATATCCATGAGGTTTGCTTCCATCTAACAAGTACGCTTTTTGTTAGTCAAAATCCATCGAATTTGCTGATGTTAACAAAAAATTTTGAAAAAAGAATCTATGTTTACCTTCGATTGACTTATTACTGATTTATTGCACATTACATAAATATTTTTATTATCAAATTACCCTCATACGTCTTCACGCATTAATGTATGTGAGGAGGTATATATATTTTCACCGTTATAAGGACATTTTGACCTGAAATAAATCAGTAATAAATTAATCGAGTGTATATAACAATTTTCATTCAGCTTTTTGTTAATATCACCAAATTTGATGAATTTTGACAACGATAGTTCTTATTTGTAAGACGAAAGCAAATCTCAAAAATGTTTGATATAATTTTTCAAACCGCATAAGGTTACATGTAATTACACCAAATCTATAAAAGGGGAGTGTAATTATCCCTTAAAGAAACTAAAGAGCCAAAATTGCATTAATTATTAGCTAGCACTGATCAATATTAAACAGTTTGAAAAGCTTGAACAAGTTGCTTAATCAGTCTTTAAGATAAAATCATCCCCTTTAATGGTTTCCCAGTCACGTTTTCGTCAACAAATGGAAAAAAGCAACTTATATTAATCAAAGTGAAGTAGAAAGTAATGATTCAGTTGGTATTTTGAGTGATTCAAAAATATTTAGGACGGAATCTTGGACTGATCATAAAACAACTATTATATAAATTTTGGCTACAGAATTGTTAAAATAAGTATTATATAAACTTTGGATATCTTTTGGGATTAATTGTTCATCATTGAATTTCATGATGCACTCTATTGATTCGAAAGTAAATCTCGTGTCTAACGGACCTCTAAGTTAGGGCATGACCATTTATAAAGATGTAAATTATTATTATGCATCTAATACATTTTTTTTTAATAAAGTAAAAGTTTCTGAAAATGTATAGTGTTATCAAAATTATAATTTATCAAATTTTATATGACAAAGAAACTACGCACCTTTATTGAGAATTGAAAATGTATTTATTAATGCAGATACATTCAAAATAAACCAGCAATTTATAAAAATATTTGACCCCAAATTAATTTAATCGAGAATAAGAAAGTCGATAGACCCGACTAACATTTGAGTTTGCACAAATTTAAGCAAGAAATATAATGTTGTAAAATTTCATAACTGGCTTTGGCAACCAATTTGAAAAGTTTTCCCCCCAAGTTACAAACAAATGTTTTCGTTAGTAAAATTTTTAGCAAAACAAGAAAACATAAAAGTTGATGTTAAAATTAGCGACGAGTTAATTACTAAGTAAATATTTTTCTTGTTAAAATTTATTTATAATGTAAATTAGCAACAGATTCCACTATTTTGCGTGGAATTTGTGTTGTTGCTAATAACATTATTTTTTTGCAGCATTTGACTCCACTAAATCCTATACTATGGATAAAATTGTCTGAGATACTGGTTGGAATATTTCAACGATATTAACAAATAAAATGAAAATTATATACACCAGAATAAAACTAAGACGGACAAATAATAATTGCAAACCAAACTTAGTATAATAATTGTAGAAATAATAAAATGAAAAGTGGAACGAGCTTAATGCAATAAATATAAAAGAATCAAATGCAATGTCAGAAGAAAGTTCAGTAATCTTACAAAAATCCAGGCGTTCTGCTTTATTACTTTCATAAAATGAATTGGACAATTACTAAATGAAACCTATTTTTTTTTAATAAATAGTTGAAAATTCGAATTTAAGATCTTTCATTTGGTCTAATTCTTATATTATATTAAATGACCACATCATTTAAAAGTTTAACTTATCAGAAAAGAGAATTATTTGATATCTACATTTAGGCTACTGTCGATTGGAAATTTTTATTTAAAATTTAGATACTTCTCACTCAATTGTGATTTGAATTTGAGGTTGATATATAAAATATGCAAAATGTATTATTTCCTATTTATTCAGATTCTGAATTAAACGTACCTATCACAGCAAGAAAACACATGAAAGTACAAGGATGTAAATTGCTATATTTTTTTTTTTTATAGGGAGTAATGTGCTCATTTTAATATCACATGGAATAAATTGCTATTCACCCCTATAACATGAAATACATGATTATAAGTTTATCCTAATCTTGATCATATTCTGCAAACCAGTGGACAAAATTTTGGATTTTTTTATTGCCTGATTTTATTGCATTTTGTTGAGAAACAAACACTAATGATCGTAAGAATAAAGGAAACAAGGATTTAACGAGGTTCGGCATTGTGCCTACAAAATCATCTCATTGTGCTCCGCTCGCTCTTTCTGCTCTGCTCCAGCATCTGTCGTTTTTCTGGTATATGAGCCATACCTAACAGTTTTGTACACTAATTCTTGACGAGTTGCAATAATTTGCAATAAAAAAAACTTAAACTGCCGCAATGTCATCCAAAGATGATGAAACTACAAAGCCAAATAGGGCCTCTATATCTTAGGTCCCCCTCGTGTTCTTTGCATCACCAACAAATCTCTTCCAGACTGTATCCATCTTTTCAAGCGGCACATCCTTAGTCTCCGGCAGCAGAACATAGACGTAACCCGTCATCACGGCCACCCACAACACAAAAAAGAAGAAAATTCTAAACCTTGAAATAGCACAGCATTGCTAGGAATGTTTGAGCAACAATGAAGGTAAAGAGAAAACTTGTCGTCACATTTATACTCTGTGCAGCTGACCTTATTTCTAATGGAAAATTTTCACTCGTAACAACCATCCTAACGGACCCCATGACAATCCATAACCAGCAATGTATATGGGTTAACAAACTAGTCCACTTTCTTCACAAACATGTTTAACATCTCTTGTCACAAAACCCTCAAATTTAGGATGCGACCCTGTTCTTGCAATTTCTATGCTCCATGTCAATTTTAATCAAACCGAAATACAAGATGAAATATATATATTAAATCCAAATAGAGGATCCGAAGCAATGTTCTTAGGCCCCGTCACAGCATGCTTTTCCTTTCATATCGTTGCTGGTTAGAAATGTAGAACACCGATTAACTGCTAAACTTACGTCTGACTCATTAGTTTTTTGAAAGAGCTCAGCCATAGATTGCTTCAATTGTTTACTGAGGTTGGAACCCATATAATGATATCCCACATTGAAACAGAATGCTCTTAACTAGGGCCCAGAAGGGAATATGAGGAGAATGAGGTAGTCAAGGATACATACTTACCTGGACGGGGTCAATGGGTGATCAATAAGGCCCATGGCCTAGGTTGGCGACCTCCATTGCACTAGGGAGGGGCGCCCGTCTAAGGTCGGCCCAAGTGGTCGAGCCTACGTCATAATTTGTGGTAGTGGGGGCCTGCGTTCGCGCGGCCCCTCCCCAATTTTAGTCTAAACTCTTCTTGTTAAACAATATGTCAGGATAATCCAGAATTTAATTTAATTCAATAAAAGCACTTAAGAGTGAGCTGTGTCCGAAAACAATTGTGACAGGATAGCCAGATCGGGCCAATAGCTTCACTGGGTTTTCAAGGGTTTGGAGAAGGCCCCAACAATGTAGTCCTAAATTCTTCCTTCAAAAGCTTTAGAAAAAATGTAGTGGAAGGTTTAATCTAGCGTTTGTGCGTTCATTTTTGTGCGCTTTGCACCCTTTCCTATCTGCGATATTTTGATGACATGTGTTTTGCGATTCCTACCAACGAATCAGAGGACCTTTTTAGAAGGTGGACCAGCCGAGTAAAAGATGCAATCAGCTTTTTAGCGTCGCTGGGCTAAGGTTTGACTGCTGGTGGAGAGGTCTCCAGCAGGGAATGATTCTAATTATCGATCTTACCTTTACCTTTTTCATGGATTTTGACAAGGGCAAACTCCACTGTCAAAGTGGTTGGTGGACTAACAGTCCCACATCGAAAATTTATCAAACTGCAGTCAGTTGGATTGATATAAGACGAGACAAGATCATGTTTCAAACCCATCTTTGCGCTTGGGGCAATGACGCAGCTAGTGAGGTTCTAACCGAGGCGCGTCTATTGCTGGTTGAAAACTATTTCCAAACCCCCTCTTAGGCCTGGGTTCCCCTCAGGCCTTCGAGAATTTCTGGAAGGGCTCCCTCTAACTCAGGGTAAAGCCCTATAATCTTAGTTACAATCATTTAATTTCCTTCGGTGAAATTGTACTTTTCATTCCTATAGAATAGTTGTGTGAATAACCAAGCTTCCATACCACACTGCATTTCATTTGTCCTTGTTTATTTTTTTCAGTAAAAATTTAGATATGAGACTAAATGTATCAATTTTATTTAATTTTTAGATTATTTTGAAAATTTCGTTGTAGAGCATTAAATGTGTCAAATTTTTTAATTTTGGAATTATTTTAAAAATTATATAAAATCAATGCTGAAGTCCTTATATGAGATTAAAAGAGTAGTTTTGACTTTTCCTACTTCCCAGCAAATTAGTTCCCATATGATAGTATCCAGTCATATGATGAGCGATTTGGCAAACATGATTATTGCTTGTCTCAATTCTTGATGTACATAAACATCTGCAACATTCAAGTGATCAGTTACTCTTTATGACTTGGCTCTTTTACAGCATTGCCTGCGTCTAGACTTTGCCAGGATGCCTTCTGTTGTAAATTCTCAAGATCTTCTTTCCTACGGAAAAGGACTAGTCCAATAACGGTAACGAAAAAAGGGCAGCCTTGCAAACGGAATTCCCTATCTGGCCGACCACATCAAACCCTGTCAAAGCGTCCACCACATAGGCCATGAAGAATCCGATCATTGCAGCTCGCCCTACAAGATAACATGCAGAATTGAAATTTTTCGTCTTCTGATGAACATAATATGGATTGAGTACACTAATCATATTAGACAGGAGGTTTGACCATTTAGCAGCTTGGCTCAGGGAGATGAGAATGAACGATCCACGCCCACCATGGTATGATAGAGCTTCTAAAGAGCACCGGTTCTTCATTGCTTGTTGCAAAGGATCAATGCTATAGCAAAAGGACAAGTAATTAACATTGCAAAGAATAGCACCAGGAGCAAAGAAGAACAATGGCAGCAGGCAAAATGACAGCAAGGTAAGCCTTAATTAATTTGGATCAAGGGATAGATTTGCCGATTTTTCAAATGCTAATGTCCTATATCAAGTTGAATATGAAATCGCGAGGACCAAAACGATATATATCAGATCAAGAAAAGCATGGCTCATCTGTAAGTATGGGTTTGATGGAAACAATAAAAGAAATATCTAGAACCAAATGGTCACCTTTGTAAGTATCAGTTTTGCTACAAGAAACTGTACGCAAAGAAGAATAAATTATGCTCTTTGATGCCGAAAATCAGATTCTAATTGAAGTCTTTCTAGCATGTATTGATTGGAGCCAATATACCGGCGCTTAAAAGACCATGGATCTTTCTTTCTGATCTTCCAGTAATTCACTACAACTGGAGCATCAACTCAATAGCCAATAAGTGTCAGAATCAAGTGTTTTGGCCTTTAAACCATGCTTCACAGTCAAAGATTCAAGCCAATTAGATCGTGCCAACTGCATCTATACTCCAATCAAGTCAAGATAAATATTTGATATTTATCTCTTTAAAAATTACAAATATTAAAAAGATAACGTCAAGTTGACCGATCATATCATTCCAAATATATGGTGTATTTATCTCTTTAAATTAAGTTATGAAGTAATAATACAAAAATTGTTCAAAAACATCACAACTCTACCTCTTTGAAACTTGAACCTCATTCAAAACACAGAGATAGAGAACGAAAAGCAAAGTAAGGAAAAAAGGCCAAATAATTCTCTTTACGTAGAGTTCAAGAATATTCAAAAGTGTTCAAGGTGGAGGTCGAGTCATTCGTCAATGGTGCGCCACAATTTATAGCGTTTAATTTGGAATTACAAGCGCATAGCCTTCGATTAACGTTATAAATATTCAAATATATAATCAAGGAGATCCAAGTGGCGAATCCACTTACAGGTCCTCAAATATCAATTCACGACTATGTAGTTTAATTCGAGATTACAGGCGTAAGCCTTCGAATTTTCATTATAGAAATTCAAATTTAAATTCAAATCCAAAGGAGATCTACATGGAGATTCTAGTTGTAAAATATAGATATATGCCATCTTCTTTACAAAATAACAAATAAGACTGTCAATATCATCAAATCATCCATTCTTTCCAGAAATCAACATGAAGATTGAAAAAAGTTCAAGTTTACTAAACTTCAACAAAAAGGATAATGGACAAAAAAGTACAGAGAATTCCTTCTTCTAGTTAAAAGAGAAATAATAGCAAACGAACAATATAACCAAAAACAGAGAGCAAGACTATGATATAAGCACACTAATTCTTGTCGAGTTGCAAAAATAAAAGATGTGAATTGCCACAATTTTATTGAAAGATCATGGAACCTAACAAGGCCCCTCGATCTTATTTCCCTTCATATTCTGCACCATCACCGACAAATCTCTTCCAGAACCAATGCTCCCTCCAGATTGTATCCATGGTTTCAAGTGGCACATCCTTAGTCTCCGGCAGCAAAACATAGACGTAACCCGTCATCAGCACCACCCACACCCCAAAAAAGAAGAAAATTCTAGCCTTGAAATGGCAGAGCATTGCCAGGAATGTCTGAGCAACAATGAAAGTAAAGAGAAAACTCGTCGCCACGGTTATACTTTGGGCAGCTGACCTTATTTCTAGAGGAAAAATTTCACTTGTAACTAGCCACCCCAATGGACCCCATGACAGTCCAAAACCAGCAAGGTATGAGCAAATCAACACTAGAACTGAAATACTGTATCCCTGGCTCAATCCGCCTTGATCGCCTAATTTTGCTGCCATTATTCCTCCGATTATCATTTGTGGGACGAACATCAGAACTCCGCCTATATGGAATAAAGCCCTTCTGCCTACTTTATCGACTATCAACAACGACAAGATTACCATGCTTAACCCGGCTATACCGGTGACCACGGAAGACAAAAGAGATGCACTTACCCCAGAACCAATTGTTCGAAATAGTATTGGAGCGTAGAACGCTATAACATTGATGCCGGTTACTTGTTGGAAGAATGGAATTGCTATAGACATCACCAGTTGCGGCCTATATTTTCTTTGAAAAATATTCTTGAAAGGGTGTTTGATGGTTTTAGAAGCATTATTTGCCGCTATTAGATCATCGAATTCTGCTTCAACATCAGCAGTGCCTCGAATTTTCTGCAGCATTCTCTTGGCTTTTTCTTGATTACCTTGCTGAACAAGACTGTTAGGTGTCTCTGGAAGGAATGGTGTTGATATGGTCAGAATTGAGGCAGGAAGCGCCGCCAGTGCTAGGGAAACTCGCCATCCCCACCCTCCTTTGATCTTTTCTATGTTGTAGTTAACCAGATAGGATATTAGAATTCCACAGCTCAAACATAGTTGGAAACCAGAGTTGAAAGCTCCTCTATGTCTGGGAGGCGCCATTTCTGAAAGATATAAGGGGACTGACTGCAACAAAATTCATCCAACATGAATGAAAAGCCATAAATGCAGTATTTCATTTAATCTACACAATAGTTCAGTGATAAGTTATTCTTTCATTCTTTGCGTTCTTTATATATTAGCTGTCGTGTGGCATTTATCTCTGTGCACATATAAAAAATAATCTTTCATAATATAAAATATATCATAAATAAGAAAAAAGTATGTATAACCAACACATCACATAATTTAAAAAATAAAAAAAATAAGAAAAAAAACTTAGGGGTATTATTTTATATAATAAAAGAATTGGTATTACGGTATCACATACTGTCGTTTGTGATGAAAAAATCTTTCTTTTTATACTAAGACAAATAAGAAAAATAAGGGGAAAAAATGGATATTAATTCGCTATAGGTTGTCGAATCATAGTACAGTACAAAAGTGCATGTTGACAACTATGGGTTAAAGTTTCATTCCTAAGATTGTCTCGAGTCAAAATAAGGTAAAATATACATTTGGGAAATTTGCATAAATATGCCCATAAGATTTAAAATACATGCATATATACATGTATGTGTATATATATATATATATATATTAGCAGTTCTGCACACTTAATGTATATGCAAAATTAAAAAAGTGCAGTGAGTACGATGTTGATGCAAAAGACGTAACATGGTTAACTTTTTTAACTACCATAGTAAGTTATAGCTAGGACCCAAAAACCATAATTATCGATAAAAATTTATATTATTATAATAAAATTCTTTTATGGTATTAATTTTTAAATACTAAATTTATTCTTTATTTTATATTTATTTTCTTTAAAAAAATTTGGTCAAATTAGCAATTTCAATATGTTTTTATTATCTCACAATAATATATGTTTTTTCTCTTAACTATCCACTACTTCATATTTCTCTCGCATCTTACTTTTTCATATTTTTTGTAATTAATTTACGATGTATTCTTTTCATAAATTTCTTTTTTCTTATCGTCTTACCCCAATGTTTTTATTTTATACTCGAGGGAATCACGTGTCACGATAACTAGTATATTTAGACGGACACCATATTTCAGATACACATTAGTAGAATTTTGGAAAAGCGGTTCTGCTAGAAAATTAAAAAAGTGCAGTATTTCATGAAATCATAATTCCAGACATCAATCTATATTCATTCATACTAAACATAGAACAAAGCATTTAGATAACCAATGTGAACATACGAATAACAGCTTACCTGATTTGTAAAACCAAACCCTATTCCGAGCAGAAGACGACTAAATATTAGCATGTAGATGTTCTCTGCCGCGCCTCCGAGGGCAGAACCCGCGATAAATGCAGCTCCGCCTATAAGGATCGATGCCTTGCGTCCCCAGGCTCTAGTCACCGGCGATGCCAGAAAAGTAGCAACAAGTCCAGATATAAAGAGGGAGGAGGTGAAAAATGTCAGCAGTTGGCTATCAAATTTGCAGTAGATGTTTACTTCTTTTTTTCCATTCATCTTTCTGTATATTCCTGGAAAGAATTTCTCCAGAAATGATCCCATTGACGCCACTCCACCTTCACCAAAAAGTACCCGTTCGAAACTTAAAAAACGTGCATGATTGCAAGAGAAATATACATGAAACAAGGCAGATAAGTACGTTAAACGACCGCCTCACTATAATGCTTAAGCTGTTGGATGGGAGAATTATTTAATATTTGATATAGTCCAATCCGTAAGTATTACAAGGGAAAAAAAAAAAAGAAGGGTATTAATTTATTTATAAAAAGACATCGTGGTCGGTTGAAAAACAACCGAAAAAACTACCTGTTACTCCAGTTCCGTAACCGAACATTAGTCCTGATCCAGTTGCTGCAATAACACAAGACAGCAACACAAACCTTGTAATCTTGCCATTATATTGCACAGCTTCACCCATTGATTTCTCCAAGCTTATGACTCACTAAGTGAGCAAAGAAATATGGCTGTTATTGCCAAGAAAAAGAAGTTTGGGTTGCAGATATGCTGAACTCATCACCAAGACTCCTATTTATAGAGCTGCTTAGCAACAGCTTTCACACGAGATTCCATGGCAGAATCAATTCCTAATGAATTGCACTCTACGAGTTATTTAGCACCATGTCATTAATATATGTTATGTAAGAGGCTAGGGTGTTCGGTTATAAATTTATTTAATATGCTCGTACATCTTCAAAATTAAATAATTTTAGAGTTTATAAGATGCCGTCATGATCTTACTTTTAAAATAATTTCTCGAAGTTTTTGCTTAAAATAAAACGACAAAGTTTGAAAGACATTAGTGATTATAATGATAAATTTATAATTAATGTGAAGAGAGCGTTAAGATTTTAATAATAACTTAGATTTTTTTTAAAAAAAAAAATGAGGTCCTGGGTGTAAAAAGGGAATATTTTTATTTTCTTTGATTGAACTGCGCAAAATGGGAATCTAGTTCCTCTCCCATTTCAGCTAATAAGATCTTCATCAGAAATTTCACGATGCATAATATATATTCACTTGCAAAATAAGGCCAGCTGGCCATGGTTTGGCTGCTTTTTCATGGAAGAATTTTGATTGGACAGACGAATTCGAAACAATGAATTTAAATGACTCGTTGTTAAATAAATTTAAAATCTTATTATAATTTCATAAAATATAATTTAAAGTAGAAGTTTGAGGATTTCAAATACATCCAAATCCATCTCCCAAACACGATATATTCAAGCCATACGGACCAAGCTTCACAGGCTTCTATACGACGAATCTCCGCGAGTCAGTTCAACCGGCTTGATAACCTTTATCAACCACCCACTAGAATAGCATAGATGTCATGCGTCTGTTGCCTATGAAACACGTCATCTATCATATGGATGCAATATTTAATGCAAGTCTCAGTAGAACCTTCGATGCCCATTCTCGGGGCTCTCGACTTGGAACATTTCAAATCCAAATCTTGGAAGTTGGTTTCATAGTTGCCATCAAATCCGCAATCCAACTTCATTAATTAGTGATATGTGGGCTTTGTTGCAATGTATAAAAATTACAAGAGTTAGAACAACAAAGTAAAGGCAAATGAATAATTGCTCTTATTCATTTAATTTCAATATTACAAAATAAAAGAAAATTGCTTAAATAAATTACAAAATAGACAATCTAATTAATTTTCTGATTACCTGTTTTAATTAACAGGTATGTGGTTATAGAAGTTACATTTTAATTTACACAATATAAAATATCTATGTTCTAAAAAAAAAAAGTTAAAAAAAAAACTTCCTAAATAAATTTTATACATGTCACCAAATAATTTATTAAAACAATACATTCCACCAATATTTTATTTTAAATCCTCACTGTTAATATGCAATAAATATTATTAATTAATGTTACTTTTATAAACTTATTAACTATTAAAATTAAATTTACCAACTTACATTTTTATTATATTTTTAGATTAGATATATTTTACAAAATTCACTTTAACTTTTGAATTTTTTGTTACTTCTGAAATGAAATAATATAAATAAAAAAGATACTACTGTAAGTTAAAAAATATGTTATTATTATATTCAGAAGAAGTTTAAATTTTTTATTATTCACATAAGATATCATATTCAACATACAAAAAGATAAAAAGTATTTTAATTTTCCTACCTAAAAAAGAACTGATTTGATAATTTAACAAACACTACAAAAGAAGTATTTTATTGTAACGATTGGAATTAAATCTGTAACTAGTTTCTAGTAGTTATAACGGCTTTTAGAATGGCTAATCTTTCATTCCTTAACAGGGGTTACAAAAAGTTAGTAACGGCTTCTACAAAAGCCGTTACTATTTAGGTGTGGATATTGTAACGGCATGAAAAACTGTTACAAATTTTGACCGCATAATGAATTTGACTTTGTAAATATTTTCGGTACAACCATTGATAAAAGAAATTAAAACACATTTTGGAAGAAATTTTGAATTTTCAATTGTTTAAATTTAAGGGGCTAAAGTGAAAAAATCAAATTTAAATCGGCTCTTTTACCCAAAAAAATTCAAAGTTTGACCATATTTTTTATGAAAAATGGTCAGAGAAACCAAATCGAACAAAAAATAAGTTTGATTGAAGTCAAAAAATAATTTTAAATGCAAACTTAAGGAATCAACTATACTATTTGCCATTATTAGATTGCAGCGGTATCGCTATGGATGCATGTTGTTGTTTTTATTTATTATCAATTAAATTTACCTTCATCAAGAATTTAAAAGAAAAAACACTATACTATTTACCCTCAAATTTTCATTGATTAAGAAATTCGAAGCGATAAGAATTTTTTTTAATCTTAACAATGACAATTATTATGCATAAGTTATGACAATATTAATAACAAAAAGATTATACATAAAGTTGTAACTATAAATCACAATAAAAGAAATGAATTGTTTCCTATATATATTACAGATGATTACGACTTAAGCATTATGGAAAATTAATACTATTTTTTATTGTCATTAATACGAAGATTTAAATTTTGATTACGCTTTATCAACATTCATTATAATTTTAGCTATGACGGAAATATTTTTTATTATTTTTAGTTGTGACTAATGTTTTGAACTAGCTTGCAGTAACGACGGCTAATAGCTGTTGAACAATCATGATTAATTAATATTCTTTATGATATTTTTACCTTTAACTATGACAATTAACCATAACAAAAAAATATATATATTTGTTCTAGTGATTATTTAGTAACAAATTTATAATGATAATGAATGTAATTATCTATAAGGGTATTATCACTAAATTTTGAATATAAATGTACCATTAATGATCAAAACTAACAATTTATATAAAATTATTGTCAGTGAAGAAGATACTTAATTTTTTATCACTAATTTTATCATTTAATATATATATATATTGGAGACTATTTCCGTACAAATATGTCTCATTGTGCCCGGGAATTTCCACTTTGGAATCAGGTGACGATTGATAAAATACCTTTGTTCCTGTTAACTGAAGTTATGCAGTGAGTGTATTTGCTTTCCTATAGAAATGAAAGGACGTGTACCATGTCAGCAACTTTCCCAGCAAAGTTGAAAACTGGAGATGCTTCTTCAAGAGTGCTGCTCCACTGGTTGGAAACTGATATAGATATTTAAAAGGGGAATTGCTACCGAGTTCTGTATATCTTTTCTCAGCATGGTACTTAAGAAGACAAATCCTTATGTGGAATTTTAAAGGCTTAAGCAGGATTGAAGTCTTGGGCAATATTCTTATTCAAGTTAGATCATAATGATCCAAAATCACCATCATTTGAGCCAGATTGAAACTGTAATGATCCAAAATCACCATCATCGATCATTAATTAAATAACGAGAGAGTGGAGAACTCGATATATGGATTCCTACAAATAAAGATATTTGATTTTATAATACGCTAGAGTTATTTTGGAAGCCAAGAGATACATTGTTTATTAATCTAATATCCTTTGTTTTTCTCCAATCTCGGCTCCAAATTAATTTAAGTATTTAAGAGTGTGAGACTTTATTTACTTATTTTTTTATATTCCAACACTTATTTGGATTGAATTATCCGCAAGGTCACATTGATTTGGAACCTGGATCCATATAACCTCTCTACTGGAAACCATAACATTTCAAAATTGATGATTTTTTTTGTAATGTAGGGTTATTTATATATTGCATAACGATATCCGACCAAAAATGATTAATTGATGAATATACTCCTTACCTTTTTGGTTTAAATTAATGAAATGGTTTTGAGATTTGAATTTTTTTTTTCTTTTTTTTTGTCCATCTTTCTTGCTTTCTGTCTTTCTTTTATCTTTTTTTTATCTTTCAATTGTTTTTATTCGAACTCATTAAAAGAAAATCCCAATCGATCTTGCTTTATATTTCATTTATTTTTAATAAATAAAATCATTCTAGATTTATGTATTTTAACATAACTTTTATGAAAATTAAGTTATATAATACAAATAATATATCTAAGTAAATTTTTATATTTTGTACTTTTATATAAGGCTTTTATATATGTAGAAACTAGAAAGTGATTTATATATTTAATAGAATGTCATAATTATTTAAAATAATCCTCGTATATATATAAGTTTTGGTAAGTAGAAATATCTTGTATATATATGAAAATATCATTATTTTAAATAATAATCACAATAGATTAAAAATTTAAAACTATTATATTTTATCTATTAAAAATAAAAGTTTTATTTTACCAACTAAAAGATTCTTTTATGGCACAATATTATAAAATATTTTATTGAATTATATATATATATACACACTCGTGCGTAGCTCTAATTGTCGTATATATGCTATATTTTGAAACTCACCATTCACCAATTCACTGATGAAACTACAAAGCTAAAGAACGGCCACAGTCTTATTTCCCTCCTGCACCATCATCAACAAATCTCTTCCAGAACCAGTGCTCCCTCCAGATTTTATACATTATTTCGATCGGCACATCCTTAGTCTCAGGCAGCAAAACGTAGACGGAACCTGTCATCACCGCCACCCACGCCGTGAAGAAGAAGAAAATTGCAGACTTGAAATGGCACAACATTGCTAGAAATGTCTGAGCAACAATGAATGTGAGCAGAAAACCTGTTGCCACATTTATACTTTGTGCAACTGACCTTATTTCCAGTGGAAAATTTTCACTCGTAACCAACCATCCTAATGAACCCCATGACAATCCAAAACCGGCAACGTATATGCAAATCAAGATCAAAACCGAAATACTATATCCCTGGCTCAGTTCACCACGATCCCCTAATTTTGCTGCCATTATTCCTCCAATCATTGTTTGTGGGACGAACATCAGAATCCCGCCAATATGGTATAAAGCCCGTCTGCCTACTTTATCGACTATCAACAAGGGCACGAGGGTCATGATCACCCTGACTATTCCAACGATCACGCAAGACAATAGAGACGCACTTGCTCCAGATCCAATTGTTCGAAATAGTATAGGAGCATAGAACGCTACAACGTTGATTCCCGTTAGTTGTTGGAAAAATGGAATTGCTATCGACATTACAAGTTGAGGCCTATATTTCCTCCCTAGAATTTTCTTGAACGGGTGTTTAGCTTTACAAGCATTGCTTGCTGCTATTAGATCGCCGAATTCTGCTTCGAGATCGTCTACACCTAGTATTTTCTGCAGCATCCGCTTGGCTTTCTCTTGATCATAATCATGTTGGATTAGGCTGTTAGGTGTCTCTGGAAGGAAGAGTCCCGCTACAGTCAGATCGAGGCCGGAAGCGCAGCCATTGCTAGGGAAATTCTCCATCCCCGACCATCGTTTCTCATCTTTTCTGTGTCGTAGTTGATGAGGTAAGCTGATAAAACTCCAGCGCCAATACAGAACTGGAAACCAATGTTGAAAGCTCCTCTGTATTTGGGAGGTGCCATTTCTGATAAATACAACGGGACTGACTGCAAACATTTAAAGAAATATATGCAATGCATTAGTAAGGATAATTTTACTGAAATTTCATTAAAGATTAATGCTTAATATTATAACTTTTTCAAATATGTAATAGAAAAAATGTTAATAACCTCAATATATGTAAATATAATTTACAAAGCACATAAAAGATACATATAAATATGTGTAAATTATACATAATGGATATAATTTTATAAACAAAATTATGTTATATAACTTATAATTTTTATTCAATTACATATTCACATAATTAAAATATATCTTATCATTATTCAAAAAAATATAGATTATTATATATTAGTTATATTGTAGATTTGCATAATTTACCGTGTATATGCATGTGTTTGTGTGTGTGTTTCATATTATTTTAAAATTGTATTGATAATTTATGTTTTAAAAAATTCAATATATATAACAACACAAACAAAAATTATATAAGTTTTTTGTCAGCTATGAAAAAAATATAAAAATTATAAATTTATAGAATTTATCTAGATTTTTATACACAATATCAAAAACATAAATTTTGGGTAGTATTTATTTTAAATAATTTAAATTATATTTAGAGAAATGATTGTATTAACATATTTTAGGGGGTGTAGATAATAAGAGCATTTTTATCATAAAAAATTAGTCCATATCATAAGGGGCATTTTGTAAATGTACTTCATGTATAGTTCAGGAGTACAAAATGTACTTAGCCCTAAATTATTATGACTTGAAAATCATGATAAATTAATACAATCTACCACGACTAAAAAGAATCAGTGCAAAAGCTTTTAACCACGACTGATCAACAGTTATCATAATTTAGTTGCGACCAAACGTTTATCATGACTTTTAATTATGTTGCAGCATCATAACTTATAAAGGCTACAAACATCAAGTTTTCTGCATTGACTTGTTAACTGGGAAATATTGTAAATTCCTTTGTGAAAACTTGGTCCAACATGCTAAATCTGTGCATTTATGCCGAAAAATCTAAAACAAACGACAATAAAATTAATGGAACCATACGCATACACCTTTGCCAAACTCACCTGGTTAGTAAAACCAACCCCTACTCCTAGTAGAATACGGCCGAATATTAGCATGTACACGTCGCGAGCTGCACCTCCAAGGGCAGCACCAGTAAGGAACACGGCTCCACCAGTAAGAATCGATGCCCTTCGGCCGAGGACGGTAGTTACCGACGAAGCAAAGAAAGAAGCAATAAGGCCAGCTATATAGAGTGAGGAGGTGAAAGATGTCAAGAGTTGGCTGTCAAATTTGCAGTAGTTTCTTATCTCTGCGTCTTCTTTCATCTTCCGGTAAACCCCTGGAAAGAATTTCTTCAAGAATGGCTACATTGAGGCCACTCCACATTCACAATGCATGCATGTATGTTTTAGCATTAGGATGATCAAGAATAGTGATGAATTGAGACATAAAGGAAACATTTACCTGTTACTCCACTATCATAGCCAAAGATTAGTCCTCCGGTAGCTGCAACGATCGACGATAGCAACACAAACCGCGTAATCTTGCCATTGTATTGCTGACCATCAGTTATACTAATTCCTGCAGCGATTGCCATAGATCAGTTTCTAATGTGAGGAAGAGACACATGTATTGCTTAAGGTTATATATTTGTGAGAGTCACCACTAATCCTAGTTGTTTAAGTGCCTAGCGATATAGCAATATAAATGAAGAGGAAAACTAGGTAAGACGTCTATCTAGTGAAAAGGGAAATTTAAACCCCGATCGATTTTGGGTTGGCCTGAATCAATTACATTGCAAGTCTAATACACTTGTTGTGCACTAAAATTACGGTTAAAAAAAATGATTAATCATAAAATAAATACATCATAGTTGTCATGTAATTGGTTTAATTCAACCAAATTTAATTTGGATTAAAATTTTTCCCTACTTTAGCCTATAAAAACCAAGCTCTCGTTACAAGGACAACTCCATGCCTTGACTATACATCAAATCAACAATCAAACCTAAATTAGTTACAGGATAAGTAGAATACATGATTTATTATATAATTGATATACGATTTGATGAGAAGACAGATATATTACATTGATGTATAATTGGTACGACCAAATCTGATTTTGAGAAGATTTTCCTTAATTTTGATTGAATCTATATAAAAAAAAGATAAAATGCAATTTTCTCCCTATGTTAGTTGAAAATATTTAAAATACCCCATATAAAATATAAACACCGGTAAGAAATCCCTATGAATTTTAAACTATAGCAAAACACTCCCTCTATACCGTAGGTGCACCACACAAACTGTTTTTTATTTTATTTTATTTTATTTTCTTGTAGTTATAAAATGGCAATCTACACTGATCTATAAACCATTAATCTCATCTCAGATAAATGAATGGTTCAAATTTTATCAATATTATATAAATTTATAAATATATTTTAAAATGATATATATTTTTATATATTTACTTAGATATTTATTTATATATAAATAAATATTATATTTAATGTATGTATGTACATAAATATATAGAAAAGAGGGTGAAGAGGCACTGGTCATTGCCTCGCCGGCCCCAGAGCGACAGGAGGAGAGGGCAGGAGGAAGGCACTAAAGATGAATGGATGTGGAGGCGAAGAAGAACGGGGAGGAGGAGGGGTGGAAGGGGCGCGGGGGAGAGAAGGAGGGGCGTGGAGGAGGCAAACGGGAAGGAGGCCCCTGTGAGGAGGATGGTGGCGGCTTGTGGGAGTGGGCGTCCAGGTGGTGGAAGGGTGGAAGAAGACCCCATTCTTTTATTTACATATTTTAAATATACTACTAAAAAAATTTATATTTAATAAATAATAATATTATAAATATTTATATGTTGAATCTAAGTGGTTAGTTTAAACTAAGTGCAATCTACAAATTGTGTGGTTGAGTTTAAACATTCGATTCAACTAATAAAATTTGATGGGTGATTATTTTCTACAAAATTTTAACTGTTAAATATATAACAGACAAGATCTAATGATTCATAAATTAGAATACAAATTAATATTAGTGTTAAAACTTAAGGCCAAATTGCATGAAGGGCCCATATTGTAAACTCCAGGGCAGAGGGGATTGTCCGCTATATTTTGAAAATTATAAAAGAAAAATTGCATTTTCACCTGATGTGCAATTGTGTCGAGGTAAAATTTCCGATTTTATCCTTAATAAAAAAACCTCAAATACATCACATTTTTTATGTATAAAAATTCTGTAAATAAAATATATAATGCAATATTTATATACATATGTCTGTATATTAATTAAAATATTAAATGCAACAGAAAATAAAATAGAAAATCCAACACTAATTATACATGCTTTGCACGAGAAAAATATTATCAATATAATTAAAAATAGATATAGTTAATTTTCATCTTAGTACCTAGTATATCTTTTGATCACAGCCCACTACCTACCTACCTAATAGGCCCTGTTCTATTTCTCTACCATCCAGCTGCACCTTCACATACTTCTGTCAATTGTATGTTTAATCATGGTTAATTATTTTGATTAGAAATAAATAATTATAATAAATAATAATTGATTATAGTCATGCAATAGTTGTTGGTTGACATTTCTTTGAATGTGACTAAAACAGCTAGCTATGAAAAAAATAATTTATATAATGAATAATTTAATTTTTTACATTGATTTTTATTTAATTATAATTAATAATAATTATTTACCATGATTACAGTTCATAGTCAATAATAAATTATTTACCATGAAAACATAAAAGCAAGAGGAATTTTGAAAAGAATTATAACCTGTTCTTGACAAAATCATAAGATAGCAAATATTTCTTCTGGAGTAAATGAAAACTGTGATATTGAAGAAATTATTTTTAAATTTAATATGAATTTGATATTATTATTATTTTTAGTGGGCAAGACAAATTCAAACTTAAGGCTTGATAGCCCAATAAACCCTAGATCGCCCCGTCGATCCCTAGGCTTGGCTCCGCTTTTGGTAGGACAAATGAGATATATCTTTAGTTCATATATATAATACTCGATATTTAATATAACATATCCTTGCCTTTCTTTCATAACATATATCATTAGATTCGATCAGATTTTAGATCAATCCATTTTTGTAGGAATCTTGCTTTTTTTATAAATTCTTTTATCATGTTTAGATCTTATTTGACCCATAAAATAAGGTCTGATACAATAACTTTGAATCTAGACGCCAATTGAATCTTAAACTGAATTGGATAGAATTTAAGCGTTAATTTATTGGACTCTTTTGAGTATGATGTTGGCTAGAGCAAAGTCCTACCCATCGATAGTCCTAAGTCGATAAAGGTTGGACGTATGTTCTAACAATTCAGGTCTACTATCAAGAGTTGGAAAATCATCGTTATTGACCCAATATAGACAAGCATGTCCCCCGACCTTCCGTTATCCAATTAATTTGGGGGACCTGCAAGCGTTAAATATTCTTGGGTTCTAACCTTTCGGATCTTTTATTATATTTGATGTGCAATTGACACGTGTTAATTTTATATTAAAAAATATAATTAATTTAAATTTAATATTAAAAATAATAAAATTAGTTACAATTTAAAAGTAATACCGTATTCAATACACGTATAAATACAACGTCAATTTGTAATAAAAAAAGACTCTGATAACAGATCCTTTACCCTGTTGCATAGTCTTGGGGGAAGAGAGGCTTGATTCAATTGTAGTATTCACCAAGAGAGTATTTTAGCGTTTCTAGAAAATTTTAATTACACCCTTGAATTTTCTACTGAAAGCGTTGTTGGCGATACAGAGCATAAGTTTCAGAAGACCTTTTTGTCAAAGCCCGAAAGTCTATTGGCTCAGAAGACTGCAAGGAAGGGAAACCCAATCGCTGGAGGCCTGCTAACCTACTTGGGCCCAATAGCCTTGGAAGCCATCCATATAAAGGCCCTACAGGCCCATCCATCAACCTGGACCAGCAAGTCCACTCAGAGTATGCAACCCTAGAAGCCCAAGCTTATGGACATCAATAACTCTAAAAAATTATAATTCTATTTTTATTTCAAGGGTTGTTCTAAGATTTTAACATCTTATTTTAAGGCCTTATATATTCGTTGAATATTATAATACATCTTATAAAATTTCAAAAATATAATAAACGTAGCCCAACACCTTTTTAATATTATCTGATTCGAGTAGGAAGAAAAATATTAAGTTGATTATTCAAACTTAAGTCCAACACTCGTAAAACAGTTGAGTTATTTATTATTGCAGCACCTGGAAAATAATTAAGTTGCCCAACATATATATTCATAAAGGATACATTTTTTTTTATATACTCTTAGTGAGGTTTGTTAATTTAATGTGAACTATTAATTATTTATACTAAGTAAGATATAATAAATTATTTATAATAATTGAAGAAGTAGCATGACAGTTTTCTTATCGTGTTACAACTATAACTTCAAAAATATATTTATATTTTATAAAAAGTAGCAAGTATTTGTATAATTAAACTTAAATTTAGAACGTGTTCATATAATTTACGACTTAATTATAATAAAAAAAAACATACTTAAAAATTTAATATAAAAAAGAGGAATAGACCAAAACTCATAATAACAAAACATACTTGATGGGGAAGAGACATGGATCCAATTAGACTTTTGGGAGGAGGCAGATGCCTCAAAATACTGTGTAAGAAAAAGGGTGTCATTGTGGATTATGAAACAATTTATATCTAATGATTTTGCTATACAAAGGCCTGTCTCTGATAGGGGTGATCAAAATTTTTCTAAAATTCGTTCCTAAGCGAATTGAGTTATTTATTATAATTTGTTAAATGAATAACTATTTTAAATTTAGAGTATAATATCATCGAAATCACATGCTTTTCATCTTTTCTTAACTTTCTTGATCTTAGTAAGCGACTATAGTATATTTGCTTCAAAGTTCTAATCCCAAGAGCAAAGGATGAAGTGATGATGCTTCGAGCTTTCCCCTATAGAAAAATTTATATAGAACAGGAAGAGTTATTTCAATTCAGGCCTTGTTGAATCAAACCAATCACATATTAAGTGTAATTGATTAATTTTTTTAAATTGTATATCAATCATACGAAAAGTATATTACACTTACTATAAAATTGATTCACTAGTAAAGATTAACGGAGGTTAAATCAAACTGCTTAATTGAACTATCTAAACATGGATCATAGGAAGCAGATCACACCATTATTCGATGCTGAAGAAAACAAGGGACACACACCACCCTTGGGGCATTATAGGCACCCTTTTACTACACTAAGCTGCCTCAAACTTCTTGTCTTCCGGCACCTCGTATTCACTTTCTCCTATAACCCTTTTCCAGAAGAAATGCTCCTTCCAAATTTTATCCATTTTCTCAATGGGAATGTTCTTCGTCTCGGGGAGCAGGAAATATATGAATACTGACATGACTACGACCCATGCCGCGAAGAAGAAGAAAATCCCAGACTTGAAATGGCAGAGCATAGCCAGGAAAATCTGAGCAATGAAGAAAGTCATGAAGAGATTAACGGCCACCGTGATACTTTGAGCTGCGGACCGTATTTCCAGTGGAAAAATTTCACTTGTGACGACCCATCCTAATGGGCCCCAAGACAAGCCAAAACCTGCAATGTATACGCAAATCAAGAGCAGAATTGCTAAGGCATAACCTTTCTCCATAGATCCGTGATCCCCGAGTTTGGCTGCCATGAGCCCTCCAACCAGCACTTGTGAAACCAACATTTGAATTCCGCCTATGTGGAATAAGGGCCTTCTGCCTATTCTATCTACCAACACCAATGCCAATAAAACGAAAGTTGAGCCGATTACTCCCATCACTGTTGCAGCCATGAGGGAAGCGTTCTCTCCAGAACCCATAGTCAGGAAGAGTAACGGTGCGTAGAAGGAGATGACGTTTATTCCAGTTATTTGTTGGAAGAATGGGATGGCTACGGACATTACGAGCTGCGGCCTGTATTTTCTTTGCATAAGGTTCCTGAAAGGGTGTTTTATGGCTTGTGAGGCATAACTTGCTTCGACAATATCTTCTAGTTCCGCCTGGACATCATCAGTGCCTCGGATCTTTTGCAACATTTTCTTTGCCTTTTCCTGGTCATCAGAGTGCTGGATAAGGCTGTTTGGTGTCTCTGGGAGGAAAAGTGCCCCGAGTGCAAGAAATGCAGCCGGCACACCTGCCATAGCAATGGAAATTCGCCAGCCCCACCCACCTTTGATCCTTACAGTACCGTAGTTTATGAGTGTAGCTGAAATCTGGCCGATGCTGATGCAAATTTGGAAAGCGATGTTAAAGGCTCCTCTGTATGTGGACGGAGCCATTTCGGCGAGATACAACGGAACCGACTGCAGACAGGGAGAATATACATCGCTTGTTACTTAAACCAAAAGCCCACACATAGTAAAGAATGATGTTTAATGTAATATATCCGTGATATAAGCCCACACATAGTAAAGAATGATGTTTAATGTAATATTTTAAACGAACAAATTACCTTCCTATAAAAAAAATTTAACAATTTACCCCAATATTGTCCTTATAAAAAAATTTAGCAATTTACCTCTTTATTCTTCATACGGAGTAATTTTCACACTTAGAATATTAAAGGGGCTAAATTGAATATATCCCACATATTTTCCTAAATCTCTTTCCCTGTCCCCCGAATTCCCTGTTTGCATTTCTTCACTCAATCTAAGCTCCTTTTCTCAAACTTGGTGTATTTGCTAAAGATCTACACATTTTCTCTATTCTTCCATACATATTAAGAAGCACAAAACCTGCAGAAATTCATTTTTATTGCAATTACCTGATTGGTAAAACCCAGCCCGACGCCAAGCAGAACGCGACCAAGAATTAGTACGTAAACATTATAAGCCGCACCGCCAATTGCAGCACCAACCATATACGACAGTCCACCGATGATAATCGATGGTTTCCGGCCGTACTTCCGAGTCACAGTTGCAGCAACGAAAGAAAAAATCAGGCCAGCTATGTAGAGTGAGGAGGTGAAACATGTGAGCAGCTGGCTGTTGAATTTGCAGTAGTTGCTCACATCTGATTCCTCTTTCATCTTCCTGTAAACCCCTGGAAAGAATTTCTTCAGGAACGGGTCCATCGAACTCACTCCACCTTCACCATTCAAATTTCCATAGTTCAGTATTACACAAAAATGAAAATTTAATTCGTAACTATAAGCAAGAGTGATTTGGTCTCCATGCAAAGTAAGTGAAGCTGGAGAAGAACATAGTGTCCATACTGGTTCAGAATCTTCTATTACATTTTCGTGTTTCATTAAAAGGCTAGCGTACAAGAATTTCCTTACGCGTGCATGTCAGGTTCGTAATATAAGATAATAACACAAAATCCAATCTACAACATTACAAACCTCGAAATACAAGAATACAAATATAAATACTATGTATGAAATTAGACGCAAAATTTCCGAAAGAAAAACCTGAAACTCCGACATCGTAACCAAAAATTAGTCCTCCAGAAGCCGCCATCATACAAGACAGCAGCACAAACTTTGTAATCTTTCCATTATATTGCTTGCCATCGCTTTCTATGGCTACTCCTACAGCCATGATCTTGTCCGAGATCTTATGTGACTGTTTCAGGCAGCTCTTTGACGAGTACTGAAAAGTCCAACACGGAGGTATGAATTTATAGGAATCCGACCATCAGGTCCAACCTGTTCAAATGTTAGTGGAATTTCTTGGTGGAGAAAATTTACAGAGTTCAAAAATCATGGTGGGATTGACCTTAAAGCGTGTAATAATTAAATGAATATGTTAGTGGAATTTCTTGGTAGAGAAAAAATGATAATTTGATGAGCATAAATGTGAAGACGAATGAGGAATAAAGTAAAGCAAATCAAGGGATTAATTAATTAGGCACTTAATTGTAAACCAACGGATCATGTGTTATGAGGAGTACGGGAACAATGTATAAATTATTCCAGTATTTTTGCTTACTCCTGCTTTAGTATACTCATGATTCTCAAATACTACTTTTTTTATATACAGTATTAGATCCTCGTGATGCACGTTGCAGAGACTTCATCTAATTTAAATTAAGGATTAATGTATTTTTTATAGTGTAATTTAGATTATTTGATATGTTCATCTTTTCATTTTTTAGGGTAGCATTTTAATCTCATACTTTTTTAGTTTTTGTGATTGTCCTTCTTTTGTTTGCAGAAATTCAACTCCACAGGCGAAAAAGGTGAATTTCGACGAAAAAATAATTAAAATCGTGAAAATTGTAAAGATACAAACCAAAATACTATACAAAAAGGTTAAAGGATAATAATGCTGGCAAAAATGAGCCAATAGGAACAAAATTCAACCCCAATTTTTAAAAATGCATGTCTCTTTGAGAGGCACATGCATTTTTGTGATTAGAAGTATGAACTCCGGCAAAAGAAATGACAAAATTCATAAAAATTAAAAAAATTATCGAATTAAAATACTACAGTAGAAAGTCAAATGATGTCTAAATGACCTAAGTTGCAAAACCAACAACGCATTCAAGCCTTAAATTAATGTATAAAAGTTTAGTGAATTGATCTAAACAAATTAATTCACCTCTTCAAAATTTAGCTTCTAGATTTTGATACTAAGTAAATTTATATTTTAGAATTATATTTTACTTTTTAACCTAAAAAAAATGCATTGGTTAAAAGGCTCATATACTTTATAGGATAAATTGCATAACACTCATTGTGTTTTGGTAAAATAAAGCGAAATCCTCATGTGCTAATTTTATAAGTAAAAAATTCTTTTTATTTTATAAAATACAGTAAAAAAATTCCTCATCGTTAGAAACTAATGGAGAGTGGCTGACATTCACCTATTGTACAAGTGGACTTCATTTTGTGTCTTTTTTAAGGTTGCTTTAAGTGTGTAAATGTCTATTTTACTCATTTCTTTCACATCTAAATATATTTAAAATTAATTAATTAAAATTATATTATTATTATTATTATTATTATTATTTAAATATATTTTCTTATGTATTTGAACAATTTAAATTATTTATTAAATTCAAATATATTACAATAAATTATATTTATTTATGAAATAAATTCTTTAAGAATTAAAAAAAACACAATAAAAATTTTAATATACTAAAAATTCATATGAAATATTTTCTTATTTGTGTAAACTTTTGTCTTGGGCTTTCTATATAATATACATGTACACACACATAGATATATATATATATATATATCATGATAAAAAAAATGATTTGATAATAAATAATAATTTTTATCTCTAAATGTAACACCAAATTGTCTCCAAAATGCAACAAAAATCATTTACCATGATACCAGATAGGTTTCAGACAGTTTCCTCATTGGGCCTAAGTGGGCTTTGATAGTTCAGCTATTGGGCTCAATTAGTGTTGATCCTGTTGGTTTGTGAAGGTATTCCAATTTAGTAGTTGTAGTATGTTTTTGTCCAAGTTGTTTTTTCATGCACGTGGTTAGTGGCTGGAAAAAATGGAGACTCTGAGTCTCACTGTAATAGAAAGCTTAAAGTGATGCTTATCCGACATGCTTAAATATTCAGTAGGAAAATGTTCTTATTAAATGTGTTAGCAAAATAGGAGCAGATGACTTTAATTGATTGTTTTAATGTGAGTTAGCTCTGTTGTACAATAAAATTGATTATATTGAGATTAAATTGATTATATTTTATATATGTTGTTTATTTGCTTGTTTAAACTATGTTTGAAATATATATAGATGGTGTCGGTTATATATTTGCTGAGTTGCAGGCTCATTCATCTGCTAACATTTTTCATGAGGAGATTTTGAGGTGGCTGTTTATCAAGGGCTAAGTCCAAACACGCATTCAATTAGTTCGAGCCAGTATGTGGTTTTTTCCTCATACATCAGTTAAAATACTAATTACATTTTGAATGTATAAAGAAGAATTGAAAATGGCAATGATGTGAGTAAATTATGATAGTTTACCTTATGGTGTTTGGGATATGCACATATGTGTATATATAATCTTGTGGGTTGTCTATGTTTGTTGTGACGTTTGGATGATGTGTGCAAATATATATATATATACATATATATATAAAATAGGATTTACTTTAAGTATAATATTTAGGGAAATATAGCCGAGGTATAGATAGATGATGCTACACTTCAGCAGGACAAGTTGTCCTTCCCTCACTTCTACTCCTCTTGAAAGTAGGATATAGATAGCTTTATACAACAAGGGTAGATTATAACTTGACACAACTCGAGGTATGCGAGTGCTCGAGTATTGAGTCAAGTATAAAGATAATCCAAGTAGTGATTTAGCATATATGTTCCATTAGACAATAGCTTTTATAGCTAAGTAAATGTGTTTGCCGAAGGCAACAACTTGAGGTAATAGCCTAAAAAGTGAGCAAGGATGCACCAGCTGGGGGTAGCTTGATAGGGTTAATGAGTAACAGTGCACTAACTGAGGGGGTCTTATTAGGGCTCTTCACTATTAAAATGCGTAAGAGTGCAAGAAGGGGCGACTTATCAAGGCTCGAAGCCAATAGAAGTGTGTTCACCAGTTGAGGGCGGCTTATTAAGGCTTGAGGCCGGTAAGGATGTTAATCTGTCATCAATGCTCTTTGTCTGCTGCCAAGCATCTAGCCCACAATCTCGAATCCTAACAATATATCTCTCAACGACAAAGAGCATCCTCGCTCCGCCTCAGCATTACCGGGCACTCATGTGCCCACAATGCCCATCCCATGCCTAATGCTAACTCGGTGCATCTTTGGCGCAAGCTTCGTCATGCCAGTCTTTCATGCCTCGCCTGAGTAGGACAATACCATAAGTCCGAGGTCCAATTGATATGCCAAATTCTAGCATTGATTCCACACAGTATGCCCAACTTGTCTTTTTGCCTTTTGACGTGGCTTCTCAATTTGCCCACAGTATAGTGTCGCCCCACGACCGCTATCTTAGCCAACGGACCTCTATGCAAGGGTAGAACCCAATAATGCATGTCACGAGTTGGTTCACAAGGCATTGCAGTGCTTGCCTCGATCACCCATTCAGCTTAGAGATGTTGCCCCTAATTTCTTGCAGCCCCACTCGGCTGCTTTTGGGCCCAACATGGATCGTCCTGGCCCCACACTGCTTGTTTGATTTCCATCTCATTCAACGACTCTAAACACTACTTTAAGATGCCTAAAACTGACCTTTTCCTACATTCCCCCAAGGGATTTTTTATTTAGCGCGTTACTGCACTGGATGGCTTTCTAGAGCTTACCATTCATGCACCCTCTCTTTATAATAGGTTTAAAAATATTTTTTTTATTTCAACAGTAGACATTGAAATGGCCAAGCAAGGACCCTTTTCACATCTCCCTCGTCCGACTTTCAAATCATATGTCGCTTGAATCATTGCGTAACTCTCAATTTCTGTAAAAACACTGCTGACTTTGAACCCCATTTGATTATCTATCGTTAGGGAATTGCCCTCACAATACTCTAAAATTACTGTACCACCAATGCATTGGCAGACTCCAAACACGTTTCCTATCCAAACGGAACCGCCTAACTCTGAAACATGGTGGAGGTGTTTTCCAACACTCCAAGAATCTCGCTATTGGAACAGTTTCAATAAACTCCATCATTAAAGCACTCTATGTCACTCATGAATCTCCTGCTTGCATGCAGGATGGCGCCTAACTGTCGTCCTTATATCCCCATTCCCAAACGTCCATGAAATGAATTCATACTTGGCGTATAGCATCCTTATACCTTAAGGAAGTTCCATACGAACAGTATTGCAATCCTCAATCCGTAAGAGTCTTTGCTCACTTGTCGTTTTGTCCACATGCGTGCATGCTGACTTCCCCTTGCTGCCCCCACATCCCTCTTGAGTCATTGCCCACATTCTTGGCTAATATGCGGTCAATGACACCTGGGCAGGTTTTGCACCTCAGTCAAACTGATCTATGGGATCAGATTTGAGTTGAAAAATAAACCCAATTAAAATCCGTTTAAAGCTTCAGTATCGACCATGGTACTATAATACCAATTTTGAACCCACCTTTCTCAAGCTGATCTATGCTAGGCTGGTTGGATCCAATGGGCACCTTGAATCACTACCTTATTAATAATTCTTTTCATTAATTTCAATCTTACGTTTCATTTCATATATTCATTAAAGCAAGAGGGTTTGGATCACCTTTGGAATTTGTCAATTTTACAGTTTTATTGTATGGAAAAATTGATCAAGGGTTACTAAATAAGCTACTCAGATCATAATGTATTTTCTGTTCTGAGACATCTTTGACATTCTTGATACTCTATAGAAATGCCAAAGGAAAAACATTATGTTCCTTTTAAGGAGTAGGTTACAATAATATTCCTTCAAGTCATGTCCAATTATATAATATTTTATTTTTTTATAAATTTATAAACACATCATTTAAAATTGTAATTGTAATTTTAACCATATAAGTTATGATGAAGCTAACGTGACCCATAATTGTGCTATCTTTGAATGACCCGAAGGTTTTAGTTTTTAATATTCTTCATATATATATATATATATATATTTATATATATATATATATATAATATTATCAGCTGCAGTTATTAAGTAAGTTTGCATGCACGTATGTATATAATAAAGTCTTCTAGTTCACTAAATATTCCTTGAAATCTTTGACAATAGAGATAATTAATTAAAGAATACAAATCCATATACTAAATGGAGAATATATTCAGAAACACACACACACACATATATATATATATATATGTGTGTGTGTGTGTGTGTGAATTCTGACAGAATATTTCTATATATCTATATAAACATGCATGCATGAATATATGCATTATGGATAATATTCTAAATTCCATAGATTTTTCTGGTTATGGATATTGGACCCCTAATTACGATACTTCCATTATGACTCAGAATCCGATCGACAACTAATTGATATTCTTTCTACATTTGCCCAATTTTTATTTGAGTTGACAGCACTATAAATAACATTAGACAGCACAAAAATGATTGTATTCAGGAAGAAAACCTCTCTGTCTGACTGCGCTTTTCTTACTATTTTGGAAATTTACCTAGGCAGCTACCATGCATCATAATCCAGTTATGTAGCTCCTATCTATGGCAGAGAATATGATAAACTCGTTGGATCGAGGGCGTATGATTATCCCTTATATTTATATGGTCCCTAATTGATGCTACTAATTAAGTTACGTTGAGGATCCAAACACTTGATCAGGTTAGAAATGAGCTGTTGTGCACGAATATTGAAATTTTGCAAGTGATAACATAGTTGAAACCTGAATCAATTCTACAAAAGAAATGTTACGTTTTGCATTTTCTCACTCTATAATGTGCCCTGTGATTCTGCACTTAAAGTGCAATAACATAGGATTCCTCTGCTGGAAATGGATGTGGTCGTCCACCTTATCCCACAGGCAATTTCGATCCACTTAAAATGGTTTAAGTTGTTACTCGCAGATTGGAAGCGCCTCGCCTGTGTTATGTGTACTGGCTAACTAAAAAGCCTTCCTATATAAAGATTGTTGGAAGGCCTTGATGACCATGTGTCGAGCACGTGGCATTTATACTTAAAATATCTGATAAAAAGGTATTATGAGACCAATAGTGCCATGTATATTTTGAAAATTACTAAACCAAAAATAAGAATCTCGTAACTGGGATTAAAAGTGAAAAAGGCCTAAATTACAAGAAAGTGTTATTTCTCCTTTTTCAAATTATTGATATTGGATAAAAAATAACTGTTTATGAATGAAAAAAATGAACATTGTTAATAATTTATATGCAATGTTGTATGAGACAAAAAATTAGTTCTTACATATATATAATCTATCAAGGATCACTAACAAAATTAGAGATGAATTTCCATAAAAAAATCTGTTGCTGAAAGTCGCACGGTTGATTCTGTAGCTAAATCCGTCCTTGATATTTAAGGTGGAACGAATTCTGTCTTAAAAGCTGTCTCTCTTTCCAAACAAACTTAGACGAAATCTGTCTTTGAATCCGTCTTTAATCGGTCTAATTCCTTCACTAAATTTATTAGCGGTTGCTTACACTGCGACACCAATTTTTTAAGCTACCAAAAAGTGTTCTTATGTATTTTCAATCACCCTTATTCAAATTCTTCTTCTCATGTATATGATTTATACTATCTATCTATATTAATATGAAAATTTCACTTACCTCAAATTTCTTGTATCGATAATATCTCTAAATTTATTTTATTTTACTTACTTTATTTACTTAATATATGATGTGTTGGTTTATATATCTTATTATTATTTATAACGTATTTTAAAGTGTAAATTTATATACACAAATGACGTACAAACAAAAATTGCAGACATTCTTTAAAAACTCCAATAACATTGTGCCAATAGGTCCACTCATCCATACATTTCTCTTGCAGTAGGAGTTGGATGGGATATGAGCAAAGTATCGATAAAAGTTCCCATATACAGTCATGGAAGAGAATGGCCTCTCAAAATACTGTATAAGAAAAAGGGTGTCCCTACTGATTACGAAAACAACTTATATCTAATGATTTTGCTATACAAACGCCCCCGTCTCTAGTAGGAGTAATAAAAAAAATTTAAAACTCATTCGAATTGAATTGAGTTGGACCATTCATTAAAATTTATTAAATAAAACGTAGAAGAATCGCATCTTAATCAGTCCTAGTCATGGAAGCTCATAATTTCGCCTTGTTATTCGTAGCATAACCAATTTCTTCTAAACCCGAATAAAATTTCCTTGCCAATCTTTGATCGTTTAACGACACAAAGTATTTTATTTTTCTTTCATCTTCCCTAATTTTAGTAAGCGACTATAGTGTATTTGCTTCAAAGTTCAAATTCCAAGAGGGAAAGATTAAGTGATGATGTCGAGCTTTTCTCTATAGAGAAGCCTATAGAACTAGAAGAATTCTTTCTATTGAGGTTGGGTTGAACTAAATCAATCATATGACAAGTGTAATTGATCAATTTTTTTGAATTGTACACTAATCCCACCAAAAGTGTATTATTGGTTCAAATCTTAGCCGAACCCAATCTGAACTAATATTTCTCATAAAACAATAAAGATAACAAGAGGTTAATGCCTTGGGAAGAAATAAAATTTCTTAATTGAACAAAATTAACATGGATCACAGGAAGCAGAGCACACCATTATTCGATGCTGAAGAAAACAAGGGACACACACCACCCTTGGGGCATTATAGGCACCCCTTTACTACACTAAGCTGCTTCAATCTTCTTGTCCTCCGTCTCCTCGTACGCACTTTCCCCTATAACCCTTTTCCAGAAGAAATGCTCCCTCCATATTCTCTCCATTTTCTCAATGGGAATGTTCTTCGTCTCTGGGAGTAGGAAATATATGAATAATGACATGACTACGACCCATGCCGCGAAGAAGAAGAAAATCCCAGACTTGAAATGGCAGAGCATAGCCATGAAAATCTGTGCAATGAAGAAAGTCATGAAGAGATTAACAGCCACCGTTATACTTTGAGCTGCGGACCGTATTTCCAGTGGAAAAATTTCACTTGTGACAACCCATCCTAATGGACCCCAAGATAGGCCAAAACCTGAAATATATGCACAAATCAGGATCAGAACTGCGAAGGCATAACCCTTCTCCATAGTGCCGTGATCCCCGAGTTTGGCTGCCATGAACCCTCCAACCATAAGTTGTGAAACCAACATCTGAATTCCACCTATGTGGAATAAGGGCCTTCTGCCTACTCTATCTACCAGCACCAATGCCAGTAAAACGAAAGTCGAGCCTATTAATCCGATCACTGTTGCAGCCATGAGAGAAGCGTTCTCTCCCGAACCGATAGTCAGGAAGAGTAACGGTGCGTAGAAGGAGATGACGTTTATTCCAGTTATTTGTTGGAAGAATGGGATTGCTACGGACATGACAAGCTGCGGCCTGTATTTTCTTTGCATGAGGTTCTTGAAAGGGTGTTGTATGGCTTTTGAGGCATAACTTGCTTCGATGAGATCGTCTAGTTCCGCCTGGACATCATCAGTGCCTCGGATCTTTTGCAACATTTTCTTGGCCTTTTCGTGGTCATTAGAGTGCTGGATGAGGCTGTTTGGTGTCTCTGGGAGGAAAAGTGCCCCGAGTGCAAGAAATGCAGCCGGCACACCGGCCATCGCAATGGAAATTCGCCAGCCCCACCCGCCTCTGATCCTTACAGTGCCGTAGTTTATAAGTGTAGCTGAATTCTGTCCGATGCCGATGCAAATTTGGAAAGCAACGTTAAAGGCTCCTCTGTATTTCGACGGAGCCATTTCTGCTAGATACAACGGAACCGACTGCAGACAGGGAGAAAGCACATCGCGTGTTACTTGAACGAAAAAATCCGCATTCAGTACAGACTACAGAAAGTGCTAACAACATATCCATTAATTTAACTGCTTTCCTAAATTTCCCCTGTTTGTATTTCTTCACTCAATCGAAGCTCCTGTTGTAAAATTTGGTGTATTTTCCTCAAGATTTATTCATTTTCTCTATTCTTCCATACATATTTAAGACGCACAAAAACATGGAGAAATTCATTTTTATTGCAACTACCTGATTGGTAAAACCGAGCCCGACACCAAGCAGCACACGACCAAGAATTAGTACGTAAATGTTATAAGCCGCACCGCCAATGGCAGCACCAACCATATACGACAGTCCACCAATGACGATGGACGGTATCCGGCCGTACTTCCGGGTCACGGTTGCCGCAAAGAAAGAAGAAACCAGGCCAGCTATGTAGAGTGAGGAGGTGAAACATGTGAGCAGCTGACTGTCGAATTTGCAGTAGTTGCTCACATCTGAGTCCTCTTTCATCTTCCTGTAAACTCCTGGAAAGAATTTCTTCAAGAACGGGTCCATCGAACTCACTCCACCTTCATCATTCAAATTTTGACACTTCAGTATTACACAAAAATAATGTTTTAATTCATAACTATAAGCAAGAGTAATTTTGTCTGCATGCAAAGTGAGTGAAGAGAAACACCGTCACGTCCACTCCACTCGTTCAGAATCTTTTGTTACATTTTCGTGTCGAATTAAAAGTCGAGCATACAAGAAATTTCATTAGAAAAAAAATAGTATTGATTATAATATTAAGAGTTATGGCTAAAAATCGTAATTAATAACTATTATTAACAGCGGTTAAAAAAAAATGAATGCACCGTTGCATTGCCACAGTCAATAACTATTTACTATTAATAATGACAATTACCCTATCATCAAATGTTATATTTCTCATAGTGTTCCAAACACATGCACGTCAAGTTCGAAATACAAGACAAGAACACAAAATTCAACTACAACATTTAAAAACCTTGAAATACAAGAATACAAATATAAGTACGGCATATGAAATTTGTCGGAAAATTTAGAAAAAGAAACCTGAAACTCCAACATCGTAACCAAAAATTAGTCCTCCAGAAGCCGCCATCATACAAGACAGCAGCACAAACTTTGTAATCTTTCCATTATATTGCTTGCCATCGCTTTGTATGGCTACCCCTACAGCCATGATCTTGTCTGAGTTTTTTTTCCGGCAAAAATAGTGATGTAGGTAATATGGATAGAAGCTGTTTCAAGCTGCTAGAGTAGTACTGAAAAGTCCCAACACGAAGTGAATTTATAGAAATCCGACCATCAGGTCCGAAAAAGTGTGCTTTCGGGGCATCAGACTGTAATACATGTGTGGTCCATCAGATTTAGACAGTTAAAAAAAGTAGTAGGATTGACCTAAAAGCGTGTAATAATAAAGGAGTTGGTATAATTAATTAAATGAAGGTGATAGTGGAATTTTTTGGTAGAGACAGTGGAATATTTTGGCAGATATGTTAGAAGAAATTTAATATTTAATCGTAATTATTTTTTATTGTTAAAAATAAATAGTAGCAGTAGAAAGTTACAGACAATGTTTATGCAATAGTTGTTGATCGTGATTTTTACTGATGAGGCTAAAATATTTGTAATGGTTTATAGTCATGGTAAAAATAATTTTCATAGTGAATAATCGAAATTTTTACATTGAATTTTATTCAATTATAGTTAATAATATTCATGTATCAAAATTTTAGTCCATTGCGAATAAAATTATAATTAATTGTAAATCTTCTTTTCTGGTGAGAAAAAATTAAAGATGTAATGAGCATAAATGTGGAGATATGACGGATAATTAGAAAAGGTAAAATAAGGATTAATTAATTAGATAATTATCTATAAACCAACGGAATTCGACATGTGTGTCATGAAGAGATGGGAGTGCACTACGGTAACAAGGTATAAAATACTCTCTCTGATACTGTTATATAATGAAGATGATTAATCAAGTACAACTTTTGGTATACAGTATTAAATACACGTGATTCATGTTGTAGATACGGTATAAAAATACGCTCTTATGATTTATTTATTCAAGTGATTAGAGTTTGAATTAGTTTGTTAGCATCTTATAGGGATCCTGTGTATTAAAAAATAAATAAATATATATACATAATGTGAATTTTATGCACCTGGCGTATATATGTGGCCGTTTTTAAACAGAGCATGTATTTGAGTTAATAATGAGTTATAAAATTTCTCTGATTAAGTTGATAGCTTATATTCTGATATATTTAAACACTATAAAAGAATTGACTGTTTTCTACATTGTAAATCACACAAAATATGCACGACACATATTGTTTTTCAACAACATTTGTAATGCGACTGCAGGATCAAAATCGAGAAAGATTAAAAAATTACAGAATCTATTTGCTACTTTAAAAATATAAAGAACTAAAATACCAAAATACAAAAGATATAGAACAAAAAATGCATTTAAACCTATTTCCTATGAATGGAGTTAATATTATGGAATTAGATATTTTTTATTTCTTGAAGGTATTTTTCGAAAATACTATTAATAAACTTTTTTTTTTTTGTGTAAAGCACCAATAAAGAAATTAAGAAAGAGAAAATTAAAAAACAAGATATTTTTTTAGAGTAATAATCGTAAATAAATTACAATAACTCATGTCGATACAGTGAGCAATGCTCAATTCAATCAGTAAATCAATACAACTAATAGTGATATATACAATACAATAATTCATATAAATAAGATAAATATCCACACATCCGGCGAGACTCAAACACATGATCTCATATTAATTTATGAAACCTCAGTTTTAACCTTTTAACTATTAGACTAAGATATTATTGGTGACAGACAAAATATTAAAAGCAAATAAAATGCAAGTAGAGGTTGAAAAGTTGAAATAAAAAGGGAGTTATAGTGGAAATTATTACTGTGAAAAATATCCAAATAATATCTGCAAGCGGAGAATAAGAGAGAAAAACCAAAAGTAATGGTGATGTGGAAGAAGATAATGAGTATAAAAGAAAATAATATGTGGACCATTTTACGGGCAGGAATCAAAACAAGTTTCATTTTTCTATTGAAAAATAAGTTACCATAATCTATATAGATATGGGTACATTTTACCATTCTATGGATGATTGCAATATATTCTTTCAATTAAAATAAAATAAAAAAGAGAAACAATGGTGTCTTCCCACTTTTACTTCTTTTCCCTTATTAGTTTCTTGGTACCACTCTTGTACCCTCTCCACCTAGTTCAGACAAAATTGCAATATTGATCCCATAAAAATAGGTTATTTCAATTTTGGTACCACTTTATGTTGTAGGGGATTTTTATTTGTAGTCGCATCTCTCGTTAAAATTTACACAATTAGTGCAAATATATTAGAAACTAACAACACAACTCATGTGATTTTTATGTAGCGTTAGGTGGTGCTTTAGTTTTAATATTTTCAGGAATAATCACCACATGATCCTTGTGTGCATACAGTAAAAAGCCAAATCAATAATCACATCAATAAAAAGAATTCTTGGCCGCCCCCTAAATCATTTGCTAATTGTTTTGAAAAATCCCTCCAAATCCGGCTAATTTTTTCTGCGTAGAATACTTGAATGACGAAGACTTGGAGAGAATTTTGAGAGGATATGCAGATGCATGTGAGAGTAATCTGGTGATTTTTTCCTCTAATAAATCACCAGCTAATGGACGCATGAAGATTGCGTGTTTTGGAATTAGTTTCTAATAATGGAGTGAGAAAAGGACTAAATTTACTATATTTTTATACTAACTATTTTAATGGAACACAAGACCATTAACAAAATTCGATAAAATATAGGATCAAAGTTGAGATGACCCAATAAATGAACCAATATTGCAATTTTGCGCCTAGTCCTTAAGGCCAATATATGCAATTGAAACAATGAATACAATCAAACTGATACCCCTTTATTTTCTTAATGTGGAAAATCGTTTACTTGCAAGTAAAAGTTCGATATTTATCTATGATTGCTAATCATTGTATAAGTATAATTCATTTTGACTTCGTATGAGTTTTGCGATTTTGTTCTAAAAAAGCATCTTGCTAAAGAGAGAAATCATTGGAACTTAATCATAATATTGATAGAGCCAATTACTACGGATTGTAAATATAATTAGCTATTTTGATGGCTACAAAATATATATATACATATATATATATATTACTATTTAATTTAAAAAATCTCTATCTTAAGACGAATACAATATTATTTTTTTCTAATTTTTACCAGGTACATGGATTCCTCTTGTTATGATATTAGTACACAAAGAAAACCACTAAAAAAAGAAAAGCAACGCAACCCCTTAATGCGAGAAACAATAAACTTCTTTTTCAAATGTTCCAAGAGCCGTGTTGCCATTTTTCATTTAAAGAGATCTTTTTTCTTATTAGTATATTTATAGAGGGGTAAAATGCAATTAACTCAAAATTTTACAACAGTAAAAGTGGTACAAAATTCTTTCCAAACTAATGAAATAGTACAGTTGCAAACACTCAAATCCTGATTCGCTGCTCCTCCACTGTATCAGATGCAAATACTCTGCTGGTCCTGATTCGTCTTTCCTCTGCTTTAGTACAACAACTTCATATTCTTAATTCCTAAGGTTTTTCGTTTTTATTTTTTTAAGACAATACAGTCCTCGTCTCTTCCATGATTTGCGTGCACTGTATCAGATGCAAATCAAAGACGAAAAAGCAATGGTCGGCAGATAAATAGACTGGAGATCAGATGATCATGAATCGCTATAAAGATTGATTTATTAATATATATATATATATATATATATATATCAATTCACGACTTTAACTATATATTAACTTCCCCTATTCTTTTCATCCCTGAATTTTCAACTAAATAAAATGAAAATCTTCAATCAAGAAGGACAGCAAAAGGTAAGTAGTGGAGATGGTGGGTGGAGATTTATCCTTCCTGCATCATCAATGGCCGATCCAGTCTTTGCTCTGGTTCCCTTCTTGACTGTCAACAAATATTCCTTGCACATAATAAAAAAGGGTTTCATAAATTAGGCAAAATTATAATTTTAGTCCAATATAATAGGGAATTTAACAATTTAAATCCTCGGATTTATGAAATGCTCAAAATTATCTTAAAATTGAAAAAATTCGATATATTTATTCCTATGTTTTTACAGGATTTATAGAATTAAATTTGTTGAGTTTTTTCAATTTTAAAATTTCATAAATATTCTATAAAATAAAAAATTAAAAATATTAAACTTCCTATCTTACGCGACTAAAAACATAATTGTACTTATAAATTATATTCCAACTTATCTGGATTCTTTTGTGTTTTTGGCCTCTTCAGAAGAGTATTGAACAAGTTTCATGATCATAGATAGGAGGGGCAATCATTCGTGATAGACTTCATCATTACATTAAAAGGGTATCAAGATCGATCAATCGTCGGAAAGATGATTCCTGTCCAAGAATCTCATTCAACAATCTGTCAGATTACTGTTGCCCTTATTCTTATTCTCCTGTCTTTTTTATAATTTTTTGCGTTGCAAGTTGGCGGTTTTTGAAAAAGTGCGGCATATGTTAGAAATATCAAATATATTCATAATGTTTGGTTTCAATTTTGCTTCATTTTTTAGATATGCCAAAACATGGACAATATTTGCCTTGATTTGTTTTGAAAATTTTGATGGTGTTTTGAGATGTTTTGAAACAGTGCCTCATTTATTTTTGTCAAAATAAGTCTACACTAATTATAGGCCCTACAACTAAAAAAATTATATACATACTCAAACATATATAAATATATATAAAAGAGACATAATTTGAAAATGAACAGTAGTTTTTGTCTCCTACTAAACAATACCAAACATATCACACTTATTTTATATTATTTCCAAAAATAAATCCAAACATACACATTATCTCTAACACATACTTATTTATTTTTGTTTTTCTCTCTCTATCTCCACAATATACATCAAAACGAGTTAAAAATAAAATCAAACATTGTGATAATGTGTGTGTGTGTGTGTTTTTTAATTATTGTTGGTTATAAACGAGAACATAGTTTAATATAATATTAACGTCAGGTTAAATGATTATGAGTAGTTTAAATTTTATTGGGTTCGTTTTATTTAAAAATATATTATCTTGTTTGTTTTTATTTTTGAAATGACATTTTTAATTCTATTTATTTTAAATTGTGAGACCATGTTTGTCTGGGCATTTTTCTTTAAGATTGAACCATAAATTTCAGAAAATTCATTTATCATGTTTTTTCATACAAAAAATTATTTCAAAACATCATTTCTTTTCGTATAAAATATGATCTCAAAACATCTCAAAACAAATATATTTTCGTTCTATCACGTATTTTTGTATAACAAAAAATACAAATCAAAATGTATTTTTTTTCATTCTATCATTGTTTTTATAAAAAAAATGAGTTAAATGCATTTTACCTCCATGATATGTGAAATGAACAAAAAAATTCCTATATAAAAATTTAAACAAATTGCTCTCTACATTTCAAAAAATGAAGCAAATTATCCACTTGTTAATAGTTTAGACGGGCTTTTTTTATTTTATTTTTCAAAACGTAAGGGGTATTTTACTATTTTTTTTACATTAAATTTTTGCTCTTTTCTACTAATAGAAAGGGGTGACTTTACATTTTACCCTAAAAGAATCTATCACAAAACATTACACTAAGCCTAAACAATATTTCACTTCTCCCATAAAATTCAATAAAAAAATAAAAATTCACTTGAAAATACTGAAATTATAATTGTGAACATGTCTTTTCATTTGTAGTACTAAGTAGTTTAACATCACTAACCCCAACCACTATTTTTGAGGTTGATAGTACAAAATTGCTCTACCTTTTGACTTTTTCTATTCTCATCTAAAGCTATGTTTCCAATTCTTTGTGCCAAATTGGGGGAGTATATATGATAATAAAGTTGATATATAATTGGTTACTACGCTACATGTAATAGTGACATAATATATAATAGAAATATTATGTACCTTCAAACAAGAATTAGCGACAAAAAAATCAAATTATAATATTCAATTTTGTCGTTGTTTAAGCATATATTAAGCGAAAAATAATTATTATCACAATAATATATCTCATAATTTTAACAGTAATAATTACTTATAAAAGTTATCTTAGTAAGAATTATTGACAAAAAAAATTTTGTGTATAACTTGCAACCAAAACAATTGCCGACACATATATGGTGATAGCTCGAGAATTGTCGTTAAGTTGTCACTATGAATGTGTCATTAATTATCAAAAGTAACAGCTTACACGAAATTCTTGTCACTAGTGAATTTTTTAAAATTATATGGTCACAAAATTTAAATTATTATCCGTTATTTATGCAAGTCAATAATATTATCTTTTATTGTAATGACAATTTACATCTATGATTGTGTATATTTTACAAACACATTCACGTAATAATATGCAAATTGTACGGCACACATACATTATATAAATGAAATATTTTCACGAATACATATCCATACTATAATATATTAGCTGTGAAAAATCTTTTGGCCTCTTTTACAGCAGCAATGATTAATAGTTATTGCGCAATTATAATTAATTAATGTTGCGACACTCCTTAATTTACGTTAAACATAATAATAAATCAATACTAAAAATAATATTTCT
Source organism: Sesamum indicum (assembly GCF_026168435.1). Lineage (NCBI taxonomy): Eukaryota > Viridiplantae > Streptophyta > Magnoliopsida > Lamiales > Pedaliaceae > Sesamum > Sesamum indicum. The sequence continues at coordinate 14,031,619 of NC_142660.1, read as the reverse complement.
TCTAGTGATTGGCGACAAATGTCATTGCTCTGATTCTGTCGCAAAAAGTGCAATTCAAAGTGTTTTCTGTATTCCCACTCACACTGGATTACAAATTGGAGAATGTGAAGAGTTGTCTGGTCAGATAATTGTGGCAAACATTCTGTATAACAAACATTACATAGCACTGTAGTGTAGGCTGTAGCAGATTATACATATCCAGAGATACATAGTTTTGGGTAGGATTCTCCACATATAAAGATAATTATATGCCTTCCAAATCTACCTATATTTTATACTTATACACATATATTCGTAAATATATGTATAACAAATACGCATATTTGTTATTTATATGACATTAAATATTGAAATATATACGTTTTATGTGTTATCTGTATGAATACATAATCATATGTGCAAATTGATATGTACTTAATTTTGTGGAGTGTATTTACATGTCCGTGTACAAATACCATTATAAAGAAATGGATTATTACCTAGAAACTTGACGACTTGAAAATCATGACAAATCAATACTATCTATCAAATAAATTCGATGAAAAAATTTAATTGTTAATAAAGATTAATTTGCATTCGCCATAGTTTACCTGTGATATAAATATTTGTCAAGTTTTTAACACACGTGGCTAATTATGTTACGGCCTCTCTTGCATAAACAATGCCTAATAGTCATTGCATGCTCAGCCATGATTAATATGTTTATCCTAATTTTTACTTTTGACTGTAGTAATTACCCATAATGAAAATTATATTGTTCTGGTGTACAATTCATAATGAATTGAGTGTTGTTAAAAATCTTGAAATACAAATATTTTTTTTGAAAATTATGGTTTGATTTGTTCAATAATCATTGACGAAATTTATACATTTTATTTGATTTTCTTAATATCTATTTCATTGTTCTTAGTTTTATGGATATATGAATCAAATATTGATATATAGATTGAACTAGTGTATTTACTCAATTTATTGAAATATTGATGGAATTATGTAACTACAAATTGATAGGTTCTAACCTAGTTCACCAAGCCCTAAACCGGCCTAGTTTCAAACTAATTTAAAATATGATAAATTACAATAAGCTCTCCTGAGATTTGACATAAAAATAAATACCTCCTAGTTTTAAGGGTTTGTCTAACAATTAACCCAATTCATCAGTCTCTATTAGGTTTTCATTTCTTATGTAATATAAATTATACTTTTACCTATTTTCTAAAAAAAAAAAAAAATTGGGCTAAGTGCATAATTTAATTTTATAATTTTTAAAATTTTTTCATCCACCTCGTTCAATTTTTTTTAAAAAAAAATACAGCAAAGGGAAAGTTGATAATTCCAGACCTCCATTCAAAAATTACATAATTTCATCAATCATCAGAGAGTATTTGTAATTTTTAAATAATATGAGTATTCATAATTATATCAAATTTTAGGAAAGCTCGTTGTAATTTACTCTTCAAAAAATTACAAAATTTTTCCCAATAGTACTCTAACACATTATCAAGAACGTGCAAAACATATTAATATTAGGAAAAACTGTTGAAAATGAAAATTTGTGTGCGTATTGATTGGAACAATGGAATTTTACAACGAATTATGAAGAATTAGATTAATTCCCCTCAAAAAGAAAATCTCGTTCATAGGTAAATCATTTTATAATTTCTTTAAAATCATAAAAAGTCGTAACTATTTGAAGTTTTAGTAGGCAAACCAAGCACTTCAAGAACAATACTCTGGGTATTTATCTAATATTATAGTAGGTTTTTAGTTTTTTATCTTGTTTGAATGTATACGTTGATTTGAATTATGAATATATTTAACTAGTCTTTAAATTTAAATATTTAATGATGTAATAAATAAATAAATCCATACATGCATCACATTATCCGGTGGTAATTCTGGGTTCAGATGCTCATCGTGACTTGATTCATATTTTCACATACTCAAATGAAAATTCTATGCGACATACACCAAAAATACCTTCTTTTTCAGGCCTGACTCTATTAGAATTCATTATCTTTAGATGAAGATGAGGTTTGCGGAACATTCCAGATAACATAAAACTATTTTGCAGATATACTAAGAACTATGTACGTGTCTCAATTTGCCCTAGATCAGCTTTATGATGATAATTTGGTAAGAATGAGGTATTTTTTTTCTATGAAATATTGTCGGTTTATTGTTTTTGTTACAGTTCTGTAGTGAGTAATTTTAAGTATTCTTGTCGATGGTATGTGGTCCATCAAATTTGTCCTCGTTTGTGGTGGTAACGAAACTTGAAGCCACCACTGTAAGCGAATTATGATCTTAAAATCGTACGCTCATATACGTACTGTTGTGTTAACGAGGGTGAGTGCCCGAAAAAAAAAAATCTGAACCAAATATCAATATTATCGGTATGAAAAATCAAACCCTTTACTAATTTGCTCTACATATGATAAGTAATTATATACCAAATTATATGTATTAATCAGTTAATAACTATTATGAAAAACAATGATAATTTTGGTTGAAAAGAGAAATATTTTTTAACTTTTCAATTTCCTGAAAAATTTTAATTGAGACATCCTTAGAAATTTCTTAAATTCAATCAATACACAAATTTCTTAAATTCCTCGTCACCATTATAAGTATTTTTTTTTGTTATAGTTAATTTTCATAATGAAAAGTATAAAATCATTGTAAATACTGATTAATTATGATTACACAGTAGTTATTACCCATTGTTTTTGCAACTAAGACCAATACATTAGCCGGACATAGCTAAAAGTTCATTATAAAAAATATATAAGATTTTTCGCTACAGTTAATTACTATAGTCAAAAGAAAAAAATCGTGGCAAATACAAATTAACCATGGGCATTAGTCGCAAGTGTGGCAAAAAAATTAGCCATGGCTAATATCATGACAAACGTTTTATTTATGGCTAAAAATCATAACGAATATTGATTAATCATGGTAAAAATTTAAATTTTTATTTTAATTTTATTTAACCATGGTTAATAATATTGATTTATCATGATTTTTAAATCATGGTAATTTGTAGTGTAGTCAAAACTCAATTTTTTATGTCGTGGGCAAACATCTTGGCCATAACTAAATTAAACTATGACAAATGGTGATTAACCGTTGTTATAATCCAAATTTTTGCTTTAAGTCGTGGTCATATATAACATAAAAAATATTTTTTTATAGTAATAATAATTGTATAACCGATATTTTTTATTAACATACTATATATATATATATGAATACTGCACGTGGGTTAGAAAGTATAAATAAATAGCACTAAGATGGGAATTTTCCAGGAAATAGAAAGTTAGGGGAATACGAATACATGCTCTACGGATAACATATCTTCTAAGTCCACTTATACATATTATTGCAGCATATATATATGTATATATGTTGTGGGGTTCAGTGTCATTTTAAATTAAAGTACAATTTGGTCCCTACACTTGTTCGTAATTCCAGAACACTCCTGGATCCATATTTTATTAATTAGATGGGGTCGACTTTGACCGTTGATTCATTGCTAGTTAATAGTTTAAGTTCAACCACCTCGATTTTATTAATTTAACATGTAAGTTTATATTTGAACTGATAGATTTAAAGTTAGGGATATCAAATCGCTAATAATATTCCTTTAATTTTTATTTTAAATTATATTTTATTAAATTCTCATGAATTTTAATATTTTTTTTGTATAATTTTAGGGTCAAATGTAATTTACCCTTTTTGATATATGAAAGTAGTAAAAAAAAAAAAAAGCCAATCATGCAATAATTAGAAAAAATATGATTTTTATTTATGGTTAATTATTATAGACAAAAAGAAGAAAATCGTGGCAAATACAAATTAACCACATCTTCACAACAACCATTAGTCAATGTTTTCTTAAGAGTGTGGCCAAAATATTAGCCATGACTAAAACCATGACCAATGTTTTGGCTATAGTTAAAAATCACGGCGAATATTAATTAATCGTGGTAAAAATTTTAATTTTTGCTTTGATTTTATTTAATAACAGTTAATAGTATTGACATGATTTTTAAACTGTGACCATTTATAATGTAAATGAAAACTCATCTTTTTGTTGTGAATTTACCGTCTGTGATATATAAAATTAGTAAAATGAAAAACCTCTATGGAAAACATAATTAGTAAATCAGTCGGCTGATCTTTTTCAAAATGATGTAAAAAGAAAAAAAGAAAGAAAAACCCACACGACTCGTGTATTGCATACTTTATTTTTATTTTTAATTATAAAACGGCAACCCTTACACTACAAGAAAAGGCATAAATTTAGTGATAATGATAAATTCATCCCTAAAAGTAATGATTTATTGAAGTGACAGCATATTTTGTATGTCACTAAATGGTTAGAAGTGGATAACATTAGTGGCAACTTAGATATTGTCACTAATTTTTGTCACAAACAAGTTTATCGCCATTTCTTCACTTTGACCATAACTAAAAATTGTCCCTATTACAGATTCAAATAATGACAATATATAAATTATCTTGATTTTAATGTTAGCTTCAAATGCAACTAATAAATCAATTACATAAATTTTATTTAATTTTAAGCTTAAAATTATATAAAGAGGGAGGGGAGAGAGAAAGAAAGAAAGATGGGCGAGCGAAGAAGGATGAAGACGCCGACCGGAGGGGAATGGGGAGGTGGCAGCATGGGGCAACGTGGGATGCGGTGGTGGCGGGGACTAGAGGTAGAGGAGGAGAGGTGGAGGCGATGGGAAGAGGAAAATAAAATATAAATATATATATATATATTAAATATTAATATATTTATATGTATATAAATATTTATATCATATATAAATTAATATTTTATTATTAAAATCCGTACACAAATACATAAAGGGCATGTGCATTACACCATTCTCTATAAGAGGATGTTTCACAGTATTTTTAAAAAAAATATGAAATAATTTACTAAATCTTTTATATAAAAGGATCGTTGTCCATTTACCATATCACGGAAGTAAACTGTATTCTCTATAATTTTATTTGCGATTCTGACTTCAAATCATGCCTTAGATTCACATCCATCTCAAAATTTATGAAGAATATTTGGTTTTATAGAATAAAAAATTCATAGTATTTTTTATCCCATAAAATAAAAATTCTGACATATTTGATCACATATAATAAAATATTGTCCCAAAATATTATAATTATTCAGTTTATAGGGATTAAATGTGTTAAGTTTGTAAATAATGGGACTAAAAATACAATATTTCTTATGAAATGATGTTCATATCATTATGGTGGAAAGTCCATACGCCATATTAGGCGCACACATTGACCACAATACAAATAGCTGCAAGGATCACTATTTCACTGTTTTTCTTCGAGAGGATTGATATGTAATACAAACAAATGTAAGAGATAATTATAAATATATTTTTATTATTTTAAAAATTATATAATTATAAATATATTCTTGTTGTTTGATATAATTATAATTATATTTTCATTGGTTAAAAAATTTCAAATTAATATCCTCCTCATTCTGATGTTCATCTAACTACGAGTCAATTTCGTTAGTTTTCATTAAAATTTCATCTAATTTTGTGATAATCTGATCATAATGCTCTTTGAATTATGAATTATAGTCCTATATATTTTTTAATTTTTTTAAATACTTTTTATGGACTAGTATGCCCAAGATGGATTATTTACTTTACTCACCCTCAAAATTTTTAAAATTTTTCTTTTAAAACGAATCAACAAGGGTAAAGTAGTCATTTCTACCTTCCTGTCTAGGACCCATATAATTATTTTTATTTGAAGAAATATTTATAATTTTTCAAACGAGGGATATTCGTTTGTACAGAATTTCAGAAGAGATAACAATAATTTACAGGAAGAGTAAGTTTATTTGATTACCAAATCTAAAGATCACGTGGATTAGGAGTGTGCAATTTTTAATTAACCGACCGAATTGAAATTCAATTTTTTACCTAATATCACTTGAAAATTTGGTTCAATACTCGGTTATTTTAAGAAAAAAAAATTAATATCGATTCAATTTTCAATTTTTGTAATTGTTAACCAAACTGAACCAAATTCTAAACTTTTAAAAATGTATATAATATAAATATATATAATAAAAATAATAATATATAATATTTAATATCTTAGTATATATATTTACAACAAAAACAAAATAATTTCTTGATTAATAAATACTTAACTATTATAATTATTTATTAATAAATAATTTATAACAAACAAACTAATATCATATTATTTTAAAAAAAATAATTAATTCAGTACAAAATCGAATCCAACCAAAAAAGCTCAATTTTTGTCACATGGAACCAAATATTTCAATTGAGTATTCAATACCGCATTTGGAGGTACCCAATTCAGTAATCACGTTTCTAATAAATAATTATTACTAGCAATTATGATGGAAGAAATCAGGAAAAAGGCATTCTTGTAATAATTACTCGTCAACTAAAGCTGGCTGACTTTTATGAGTTTTAGTCAATGTGAATTTGAATTCAAATCCACAAGTTGAATAACTGATGAGGACATTCACTACCCAATAATTCTACAGTAACCGTATGGGCCGGCGCATACACTAATCTAATTCACCCACACTTTTGCTTAGGGGGAGAATTATATAATTAGTCCCACAAATTATGCTCATTTTTAATTTAATTCCGTTTGTTATAATTTTCTTATAATACATCTTATAAATTAATTTTTTTATTTTTAATTTTTTTCATCCAGTAACCAATAAAAAAGTCTCACGATGTTAATTCAGTACGTGTTTGAACTAACAGTCCCATGCTTTAATTAACAAAAAAGTCGTGTAAGGATTTTTGGGGATGTGGTTACCTACCATACCCACACCAGGTACAGAGAGAAGGATGGTAAGGAAGAAGGGCAGAAATGGATTTGGCACCTACCTTTCCACTTCCAAAAGCGGACATGAGGAAATGGCTGAATAAGTCGCTTTTCTCTTCCAAGCGCTTTTTGTTTTATCTCTAGCAATTAGGCCAATTTCTTGCCAGCCAGTGGAAAGTCAAATCGCTTTTTCTGAAAATAATTGGTAATTATGATGATGAAAAGTTGAAACGCGTTTATTGTGTTGGGGCCACAAAATCATCATGATTATGCAAGGTGCACCAGTGCGTTGTCTTCAATTGTCTCATATTGTTCCACCCAAATTGGAAACCTAACCCCAAATATTTTATTAGAATAGTTACAATTACACTATTTAATTTAAGATTTGTCTATATAAATTACCCTCGTATTTTGTATAATTATAGAAACCACTCTTAACAATAAAAGAACAAAAGTAATTTGTACAATTATATTTACATCACCAGAAGAAATATAATATTAGACATAATTAAAAAGAAATAATTGTGGTAAATAGTTATTAACTATGGCCATGCAACGTTTATCTATCGTGGTTTTTGCGAGGACAACTAAAATATATTTACCATGTTCAAAAGTCAGGGTGAATGCTTTTGCCATGACTAAGAGTCATTTTTTCATCGATCTTTTTTAATCATAATTAATAGTCTATAACAATTAAAATGTAGGCAATAACATTTTTTTTTCTACTGTGTTTTTGGGGTATATATATACGTAACTGTTCAAAAATCTAAAATGGTTTGTGCAAATGATGGTAATATTTTTTTTGTAAATGTATGCGTAATTATTTAAAAAGTAAAGATAATTTATGCAAATATAACATAAGTTATGGGGTGTGAATGTAATTATCCCTATTTTAAAGTAGCACGTTGGGAGGAAACAATTTTCTATATGTATATGAATGGAAAAAAACAGATTGGGAAGAGTCAGTTTTTGCTGACCGTTGTGTATATGGGTTTTTTAGAAAGTGTATTATAAAATCAAATCTATTTATTAAAGCTCCAAAAGTACTTAGCTATGTTGACAATTCAATTACGTGTCTTCTAAGGGAGGAATATACATTAGAACATCATTAAAAATGTTCCGACTCTAATTCTCTTATGGATGCTTTAGTTATTAAGATGGGAAGAGGAGGAATAATAAAGTTGTAAGAATGCTTGGGGCATTTGAAATTGTACCTATAGTATGAATAACTAGTATTTATACACATTCTCGAATTCTACGAAAATATGTTAACAATTGATCTAAATATAATTGTGTGGTCATAATGAATTCGTATCTACCGAGTTCGAATCGATATAACTGAATTAAGTTGTTTGGCATGATTGAAATGCGAATAAATCTCAAATAATTCTATTCATTTGGTACGAAAAGAACATATTGAGAAGAAAATACTATTTTTTATAATTTATTGTATAACCATTCTCTTCCTTTTGTACTAAAATATAAACAAATTAATATTATGCTAATATAATTTTAGTATATAAAAAATTTAAAAATCTTATTAATAAAAGTATTTATCAAACATGAACAAGAATATTTTTTATTAATAAAAATATTCATTTTTTACTATTGCAATTTTTCAGCAATTTTGTTATCTTTTCTCTGGCGATTATGTACAGTATTATCAGTAAGAAGGAGAAAAAAATTAGAGAAAAATTACATATATATATATATATATATATGGACAATAGAGTAAATAAAAATAGAAAATATATACTTTGTCTTTTTTGCTTTATACTTTTACTTTTTCGTTCAACTTTTTACGAAAATAAAATTAAACTTTAGAGAAATTTCATATACATCGAATTTTACTTTTCCTCCATATTTTTTTCACCCAACCAACCATACTCTAAGATAGGGGAGGATTTGGGGCCATGTTCATGTTATTGAGAAATTTGGGGGAAGTCATTAGTTATAGATACTATACATAGTAGGCCCTACACTACTACCCCAATTAAGAGAATCACAACGTCTTTCTAGTCAAAATTGTTCAAACACAACTAATTTGGTTACTATAGATCCACCCATGTACTAATAAATATAGTGATTTATAGATTTTGCTTTTTAGAATAATGTATCTCACAAGTTTTAATAATGGTAAGAACAACTAATGTTTAAAGTAATATTATAAATAATTAACAACAAAACGCAGCCACAAATCACTAGTGGGAATTTATCCTTTTTCTTATCATAATTAATAACTTATGATTATGTTAGATGCATGTGTGAATTAAGAAGGTCTTTTGGGTCTGATCCGAATATGATAAGCCTTTCTATGCTAATCAAGTCAACAAGGTCGCAAAAGAGAAAATAGAAAGGTCGTAAAAATGTTCCGAGTGTCAAAAGTTGTGTATCAGGTACAAGAACTAGTATTTATAAATCTCTCCAGCTATGTAATTTCACATGAATAATCCATCCAGAGCCAGTCAAGTGATCATCATGAGTCCTTAACTATACATGCTCCGGACCAGTTTGGTACAATTCAAATAAAATAAGAGCGAATCTTAATATATTTTTGAGTAATAAAAGAATTAGGGAGAGACATTTAGATAAAATTTGAAAATATTGAGGTAGCCTCCACAATAGTGTTAGATTATAAAATATTAAAACATGAAGACAAAACTAGTGAATCAACTTTTTAAAGATCCAACAAATGCAATTAAAGAACTCAAGCGATTCTCACAATTGTATTTTTATT